>NC_043989.1:20587666-20887666 GCF_902150065.1 Myripristis murdjan
GAGGCCTGCTGTCCTCAGTGGCTGTGTGCGGTGCCTAATGAGGCAAGGGGATGTAAAAACAGACAGCCATAATGAGATGGCTGATGGACAGGCTGTGGATAAAGGGACACACACACACACACAGTCACCCACACCCACACACTCACACACACACAGAAAGAGAGCGAGCGGAGGAACAAAATTGCAGACATATCCACTGAGAGAGAGGTATAAGAGAGCGGAGGAATGCTGCGAACAGAGAGAGAAGAGGCAGAAGGGAAGGAGACAAACTGAACAGAGAGGGAGACGGAGCAGAGAGAGGGGGAACGACGGGCAAACTGAGAACAGGGAAAAGAGTTTGTACCGGTGGGGTAACAGATGTATTCTTAGACAACAAATGTACCCAGCACAGCAGAGAGAGACTTTCAGGGGGAGACGAGAAAATAGGAGTAACCTAACGTGGAGTTTCGTACATGCTGGAAAGTCGGAAATCCCTACTAGGAAAAATCCAGTGGAACGGCTCCTTAAAGTGCAATTCCAAGTTGCATTCCAAAAAAAAAAAAAAAAGTTTTCCAAAATGTAGTTATTTAATAGGATGATCTAATGCCACAATATCACAGACATAGCATTAGCTGTTGCATTGGGAAATATTTGGGGGGAAAACACTCGGGGAAATTAATACTCATGAGCAGAAACATTCTTCCGTGGTTTTTCCAAGCTGGACCAATCAATGCTTGTGTGGGCTTTTAAAGGAACGGTTAATCCAAACTCAAAAAAAGAAAAAAAAAAAAAAAGACATAAGATATTTTCAAACTTCCCCCTAGTGCAATGTACCTATCCATTAACTTACTGTGTGATTTGGTGACGTTTCCATTCTGCCATGATCTTCCTTGTTTCATTAGGAACTATTCCAGCTAACTGTATTTATCTGCCCCAAGGAGAATGAATTTTTGACATTTTGAGCTCCACAAAACAGTACCCATCCAGCCTTACTGCACTGGGCTGCAGAGACAGGCTGGAAACCCCGCCAAATCACACAGAATCTATGTGGATGGATAGATTGTGCTAGGGGTGAGTGGGAAAGTCTTTTTATTAAAATTAGTTTGGATGGACTGTTCCTTTAATGCACTTTAATGAACTTCAAGTCAAGGGAAAAGAGGGACAGGAGAGTGGACAGGAAGAATTTCAGAGTGGGGGATGAAGTAGTAGATGCGGGACATAGTTTAACCTCCCCCTGTTGGTTTTGGATGCTCCTTTTGCCTGAAGAGATATAGGTTGCTAGGCAACCACCAAACAAAGACAGAGTTGTATTGTTTTCTCAGTTTAACCCTGTCTGATTTTGTGTGTATCTCTTGTTTTTTTACTCTGTCTGCCGGCCTACCTGTGCTTCTGTTTCTGT
Organism: Myripristis murdjan; assembly: GCF_902150065.1. NCBI lineage: Eukaryota > Metazoa > Chordata > Actinopteri > Holocentriformes > Holocentridae > Myripristis > Myripristis murdjan. Next base: position 20,589,045 of record NC_043989.1, read on the forward strand.
CTCTCTTAGTCTGTAACGTGTCTCGTTCCCTCGTTATCTTGGCAGGTAAGTGTGTGTGTGTGTGTGTGTGTGGAGGAGACACACACAATGACTCTATGCGTGTTGTGTGAGTGTTTGTCTGAGATGACATGGACCCTCGGGTGGGACAGTTGGCCTGATTCAACCCGTTTCCTTGACAACTGTTAGACCAATTAGGTGTGGTTGGTTTCCAGGTGACCCCGACACCATGGGCTCCACTCTAATGAGACACATACACAAACACACGCGTCCTAACACAAACACACACAGGCGGCACATTGTGTCAGCGCTGAGTTGGACCACTAACTCGGTATTTATGCACTTCAACACTTCCTAACACACACATGCTGCATGCTGGAGGACAGGCGTGCCACTGCAAATCATATTTTCAAACACTTCCACATATTAACTTAGATGTGCTCATGCGTGTACATGCACAGACACAAACACACAGACACACACACACACACAGTTCCATGTTAACGATTGTAGAAGCATGTCTCTCATTAATGCTGGCTGTGCTCTGACGTCCTAAAGGGCTATGCCAGGTGTCATTATTTACAGCCCGGCCTACAGGTATCCAATCCCAGCCTAGAACTGTCCACCAGAGTGTGCACACACAGGTGACCGCGCGTGTGTGTGTGTCTGTCTGTCTGTCTGTCTGTGGTAACTAATGCAAGCCCAGAGGTCGGTGAGGCAGAAAATCATTACTATCAAATTAATAATGCAGCCAGGGCCCTGACACTTAACTCTGCAAGAAGGAGGACAGTGTGAGAGGAGGGAAGGCAGGAGAAAAAGAGGGGAAGGGAGGAGAGAGGAACGATATAAAAGCATCAGGAGATGGAATTTGAGGCTGAAACACGAAATGGGAGGAATGGAGGGCGAAGTTTAAAATGATGGAAAATGGAAAAACGAGCAGTGAAAGAAGATGTGAGGGATAGCTGAGGCCGTAATCCAAGGACAAGACAAAAAGGAAGTGTTCTTTCGCAGGGCAGGCAAGAGGTTGCCGCCTTTAATCTGCTAGCACTTCATTAGCTATTGGCACCCCTTCTGACCTGCTGCACGCACACTCACAGGCTCACACATACACACAGTATTTAATCATCCTGCCTTACATTTTATAAGGAGTTACCATGCTTTTAATTATCCTGGTTCTTTACCCTTACTGCAGCTGAACCATACATAGCCCTAATGGTTTATAAAGGTTTACAATAATCTGCGAGCCAGCTGCAGCTCTCAAAATATGATTATAATGATTATTCTCAACTTTTTTTTTTTTTTTTTAGTGCATTTTAAACAACTCTTCATGGACAATGCACCTCATTCGATAAGCAATTAAAAATTGTTGGGGAAAACATTTTGAAAAATATGCAATGAAAAACATTCTCATCTGCTAATGAGACAGAATTGAGTCATCAAGTAAAATTTGGCATGCATGTTGCATAGCTTAGATAAGGCTTTGGCCAGCTTTTGTACAACTTTTCTTCAACACATATGGGAATAAGAAAAAAACAAAACAAAACAAACTAATCGACCTAGAATCCGAGTCCCTTGTCTGACTGTGCTGCTTACTGCTTCCAGCTAACAAGTTGTACATCATTACCTACTATCCCCTTGTCACCTATTATCATGACTTTTCACTGCTACAAGGGACTTTAGTATGGACATCTTGCAATGGTTTTCATTGTGGCTGGGCAACACTTAGTCTGATTTGATGCTCATCACATTGTGAGGCATGTAGGCACAGACAGCACACACTGGACAAACACAGTATGCACAGCCATACTGAGCGCCTGCAAAAATGTGCTCTCACGTGTGCATGCATGCCTGTGCATACACACACAGACACATGCACACACTGTACACACACACCAACATCACACCTATGCCCTAACCCCTCCCAATCCAAATGTCTCTCTCTCTCGCTTTTTCTCTCTCTCTCTCTCTCATATACACACAACACGTTTCTCTGTCATCAGCAGTAACTATTCACATCCAGAGAGAGTGTGATTAACACTTTGCGCTGCCTCTCTAAAGGTCTCCATTTATAAGTGAGACGGAGAGGCCAGATCACTGTAGGATACTAAATCAATCACCGTGATGGTCATCACAGGAAGATTACGGCACAATGTCCTCCACTTGGCATTTGGAACGCAACATTTGCATGTGTTTGTACCACAGCGTGGTTGTGACAACAGGCTGGCTTTAAAGAGCCATATTCAGCTGAGGCGGTCAGTGTAAGCCACTCCTGTCCACCTTGACACCAAATAAAACCAAATAAAAGTTGTATTTTTGTGAAACTACTGTACATTTTTATACCAATATACACATATTTATTATACCTATAAATCAGCTTTATAAGCTATAATTATCTTTTTTATGTGCAAATGGACATAGATGATGTCAAATCATTTTCAGGAAAAAGCAACTATGGAAAATGAATCAATGATGAGTTTACATAGGCTCCAGCAATGCAGCAATGTATGGTGATGTATAGAGCCAATTGTATCATTATTTATTTTGAATGCTTATCCTGCCATTTTGTAATTAATCACATTGTTTTGTAAGCAGTGCTTCTTTGTACATTGTCTTATGTTTGCTAACAGCTCCTAACATTAACTACCAATCCAATGTAGTGTATACTAATGTATTTTCCATACAGGATGCCCAGAAACCTGTTAATTAATTAAGTGAATGTGTGCATGTTGTTATGTATGCAGGTTGGTGTGAAGAACTTTCACCACTCTGTCTCTCTTTCAGGCTGAACCACTTTGACATTTTCTGCTCACTCTTTCTTCTCTCTTTGTTTTTATTGGGTGCATAGTGAGACTGAGCAGACTCTTGAGGAACATTAATTATTTTGGTGAACTGGAAATGTCCTGCTGTCCTTCCCCTTGTAGATGTGTGTGCGAGACAAAGAGGCAGACAGCCAAAACCAAAGTGTCTCCCAACAGCTCTCAGTTATCATGCCTGTACATGACAGGATATTCATTACTGGAAATTTTAGTATCCACATTTGTTGTCCGACTCTTACTCCTGCCTGATTTCCTCCACCTTACTGAATCATTTTTTTTTAAATCTCATTCAATCTGCTAATGGGTTCACTTTCTCTAAAGGTCATACACTTGAGCTATGAGTTATATCACCTGGTTTTACTCCAAATGACATGGCCGTAGATGATATCTGTGCCTTGAACTATAAGGACATTGTTTCTAAGGTTATGTTTATCCTCCCTTTATCAAAGCCATGTGCGCCTGTTCGATCTTCCATTCTCAATTTTAATTCTGCTAATACATTCTGTGAAGCCTTCTCTTCTGCACTGTTTCAACCACACACCAAGAATCGTCGAATGAATTGACAGTATTTCCCTAGCCACTTGTGATGCAATATCTCCCCTACAAAACAAGTAAATCAATACTAAAAACCCTTCCATGGCTTAACAAGTGCATGTGGGCCTTAAAAGGATGTAGGATGTAGAAAGTACCAGTCCTGAATGTAAAGGAAGTGCTGTACAAATCAGTCCAGACATTCTTACTCTCAAATCTCATGGTAAAGTACAACAAAGCAGTCAAGTGAGAAAATCTCATCAATATAATCTGAGCCTTGCAGCAATATTTGACCTGTCTCCCTGACTTTGCTTGTAGAAAACCATCTCTCAAATGAGATCGTCATCTTAATCACTGAACATTAGATCCGCTGAATTTCTAAAATTTCAGTTTTCCTGCACGTTCTGCTAATCACACCCCTGACCACTGGTGCTGTCCTGCTAATGGTTTATTTTCTACTTTTTATCCAAAGTTTTAGAGAAAATTATTTCCTCACTGTTATTTTCATTCATGATTACATGAATACCTTACACCTTCAATCAGGTTTCTGTTGTTACATGACAAATAACATGTTCTGTAAATGTCAAAAATGCCCTTTTCCTTTTGGATTCCTCAGATTTCTCTGGGCAACATTACTGACAAGCATAGCATGTTATACCACTGCTATGCAGATGACACGCAGCTATATCTGCTTCTTAAAAGTAATGAATCCAGTAGTTCAAGGCCTGAGGATATTAAACGCTGGGTGTCACACAAAATTTCCTCTGACAAATGACACAGTCTGATTTTTTTCTCTGGCCCAGCAATCTCCAATCTCTGTTAAGCCAGCTACTAAAAACCTGAGGGTGATATTTGAGTCTAACCTCTATTTCAAAGTCACAAGAGTTGATCAGTCTTGTATCTATGTCTGCTGAAGAATATCTCATAAAATAAGGTACTTACAATCCTTTACAGGCCTAAAGAAGGTTACCCATGCTTTTATCTCATCTTGTCTAGTTTAGTCAGAATCAACACCAGACATAAAATCAAGTTCCAGTTTGTAAGCCATGAAAAAGGCAGCTGCAAACTAAACAAACACCAAACACAAAAAACTGACCTATATTACTTAAATTTTAGCCCGACTTCATTGGATGCCATCTAGTTTTACAACTCATTTTAAGGTTTTTCTCATAACTTTTATGGCCCATGTGGTCTAGCCTTCAGCTGCATTACCAACCTTTAATATCCTTATGAGCCAACACACACCCTGAGATCTTTGGGCAAGGCTCACATGGCTGTACTTAGTCTTGTCAAACCTCTTTTTCTATGTAAAACCAAAAACAGTTGTGGGTTGCTTGTATTTGTTAAATCAATGAGAATCGTGAAAAGTGTGGCTCTGAACTGCATGTTGCACTGCAAAAGTGCTTTAGTGGAGAATGTTTCTGTGGAAATTTTTGCAGTTAACAGGGCGTGATGACTACAGTCAGGTTTGAACATAATGAATCGATCACCACAAAGGAAAACTTATTCTGTTTATTGCGCAAACCAAATCTTTGTCAAAGCTTTACACTGTAAGAAGATGGCTGCGAGCCTGGTTGCATTAATGATGACACACGATGTTGGGGACTGGTGGAAGTGGGGCACACAGAGAATAGAAATTATGAACCAACATGCAAAAACTGACAATGGGGTCTATTCAATTGTTTGAGGTCACTCATCTCGGACCAGGCTGTTCCCAGCTCTTGTTTAAGGGCTCAAGGTGACCACATTTTTGGTGTCAGGGCATCTATAATAGTATGTGGAACACTTTGACAGACAAACTAAGGCTAGCCACTATTTTTATGAAAAGGTTGTGCAAAATATCTAGCTTCATTTCTTGTTTAATATTTTATTTTGTGACATCACAGTGCCAGTTCATCTTTGTCTTTAGCATCAAGCATTCCAGCGTTGCTTCCTTGCCTTGTGTGTGGCCTCGTAGTGTGTTTCAGACCTCTGCTCGTTTTGCTGGACCTTGCCTTTGCCTTCTCCTAGCTGGCCTTACTGCCTGATTATTCACTTGTTATTGAGAGCCCTTCTTGTTAGACTGAACCTTGATTTTGCCTTCACCTTGCTGAACCTGTTGCCTGATTATTTGCCTGTGACTTTTGTAACATGCACTGCAAGTAAAACTCTGAGTTTAATTTTATCCTGTGTAAGACCCGTGCTATTGAGTCCCTGCCTGTTCTTCTCCAGTCGTCACATATTTGTTGTTTTACAAGTAATAAATCCTAACTTTAATTCTCTCCTGGATTCTGCCGGGCTGCTTTTTTTATTCGTTTATGTATTATATGATTATTAGAGAGAGAGCGAGGGAGAGATGGAGGAGGTGGTACAAAAGGGTCCAGCAGGTTTTTTGATGCATGTCTGGCCCATCGATTGCTCTCCATTTCCCATGCACCGGTTTGGAGAAAAGATCAATGGGCTTTTTACGTTTCCCTGTCATGTTGCTTCTTCTGTTCTCCATTATGGACATGGCTGTTGATTGGGCTTCTTTGGCTTACAGCGAGTGTGTGTATGTGTGCTTGTGTATATATGCATGTGTGTCCCTCTGTGTGATCTTGAGTGTGAGTGTGTGTGTGTGCGGCTGCACACATTCATCTATTGATGGTCAAAACCTGAGTTTATTCTTTGGTCAATGAAAAATCAAGCGACTCGGTCACACCCAGTCCTTGTCAATTGATGTAATAGAGAAAAAGGAGTGAGGGAAACACTGGGAAAGGAGTGGGAAGTATACGTACTGACTACCACACACACACACATAACTTGACATACACACGGACACGCACACATACACACACCATGACACTCCAGCTGAACTTTGCAGACAGGGTTTAGCGGTCATCCGTGGGAACGCTTTGATGTCCTCCTGCAGACAGCGATGCCACCCCCAATCTCCCACGCAAACACACACACACACACACACACACACACACGCACACACACATGCACACACACAAACACATTGTCCACCCTGACCATTAGCTCATCTCTATAGATAAAGAGGAGCCAACAGAAAGAGGAGAATGTCCTGAAAGACGTGGACAGCTTATTAAGTAAAACCGGCACCACATGAATGAGAAGAGTGCGGACAAAAATGGTGAAAAATGTTTAGGGTAAGCGGCGCTTCTGATATCTTATCAAATGAATCTACAGTGGCTTTAACAAAACTAATGTGCTGCAACTATAAACATGCTCATGTGCACTCACATACACAGACACACACACACACACCTTCAGATGGCTACACCCTCAGGCTTCCCTGGTTAAAGGAAGAAAAAAAAAAATGTATATTGAAGTGTGTTCATCTCAAGCCTCGAGGGGCATCCGAGACGCACACACACACACACTCACACTCACAAAAAATCAGGCAAAAAAGTAGGAGAGGAATGAGAGAAGAGAGGAACGGATAAACATGGAGAAACAGAGAGTGTGGGAGAAGAGTCAATTAGGAGAGGAGAAGATACGCAGAGTGAGGAGAGGAGGGGGAATGAAGGATAAGGAAAAGGGAGTATGTTTACAAAGAGGAGGCACAGAAGTCCTCTCCCACGACCGATCCTGGCTCGAGCACGGGAGGCTTCACTGACAGCCGAAGTGTACCGCATTATCACATCATGACTTACATTTGCGAGTTTTACAGGATTTCAAATTGGTGCCCTCATTTCCTGCAGTAGGCATTGCGTACGGATTCCAAAAAAACAATGTAGTAATTACCACATAAACTGTATTAACATAATTGCAGTGAATTTAATAAAATAATATTCCACTAGTAGTAATGAAATTCCTGCTAGTAGTCAGTGATTATTTCTTGGGGAGGCGATATATTCGTCAGTTTTGGGGGAATGTAAATGGCCAACCCTCCCAGCAAAAGGCAATAAAGTGAGAGAACGGATCAAAAATCTAATCGGTCTTTCTTGCCAACAAGCTGCTCCTGAGTGATTAAAGCAACTCGGCTGAGGCAACTCCTTAGGCACCGCCGTCCATTAGGAAAACCCCAAACTCTGTCCTACGTATCAGTGCCTTTAGAGGGCACTTGTGACAAAGATATGCTCTCGCCCCCTGCTCTCTATCCCACATTAACCTGCATCTTCTCATGCAGCTGCACTCATACGAAACTTAGAGAGTTATTTAGCGTTGCTGAGGATCTGATAGCATAAACTACCCCGGTAAGTGAGGAATAACACGGCAAAAAGAGCTCAGTGTCGAGCGACTCGGTGTTACTGAGAGTGAGAGAGAGAGAAAGAAAGAAAGAGAGAGAGAGAGAGAGAGAGAAAGAGAGAGAGAGAGGGAGAGGGAGCGAGCACACCCATCCTGAAGTGAGCAAAGCAAACTTTCAAGAAGAAAGTCGCCCAGATGCCACGCGTGGGAGGCAGCCCTTATTTATTTATTTCTGTTTATCTGGCTGTCAGTAATTTATTCTGAATGCGCTGTTTAAAATACTCCCTCTCCCTGTGTCTCTCCATCTCTTCCCCACAGATTAGAGGGGGGCTGCGACGGGGCTGTGTATTCCGCTCTCCTATTGTCTAACAAATATCTAAAAGGGGAGGCAGAGAGCACAGCGGCTCTTGTTCTTTCCCGAGCGCTGAGCTGAGACAAAGAGGTGTGCTAGGATTTGTTGCTGTTTGCTTGCACCTGCTTAACAGTCGGAGATTGGTTCCTTGCGCAGTGGGTCGCAATACAAGTAAAAGCAAACACGAGCGCGCACGTAAACAGACGCGCACACACACACACACATGTGGGCGCACACACGCAGACAAGTGCAGAAACACACACGCACACACATGCACATGCACACAAACAACACCCTCGCCACAGGTTTAATTTGCAAAGATTAAAGTCTGCAGTGTGTTCAGTGTCACACCGACGCCAAGGCACACACACACACACACACGCAAACACACCTAAGAGTGTGAGTGCTTGGCTAAGTTTTTGTTGTGGCCTGGAGCATAATACTGCTGTCTCTGCACCCCCCACCCCCCCACCCCTTCGCACACACACACACACACACACACACACACACACTTGTATGCGTGCATGAACACACACATTGAATGATGACATGACACACAGCCTGATGAAACGATACGTAGGAGCCCTTTTAGAGCACAAGGCTCACCTGTCACACACACACACACACACACACACACACACACATACACACACACACACACACACACACACACACACAATGAAATCTCATCATATTCAGATAGAGAAGAGAGGATTACCTGGGGCTGATTGCGGGATGAGAACATGTAGGAGGGGAATTGAATCCTCATTCAGTTTCTGTGTGCTTGTGTGTGTGTGTGTGTGTTCATGGGTGTTTCGCAGACCGTTTCTTTGACCCCTTTGTGTCTTAATTTCCATTAAAATCGAACTGAGCAGTTTTGACATTTTAATTATTCCAGCTCTTTTTAAAGAGGGAATGTGCATTGCCACTCGATGGCATTTGCAAACCTGTATTCCTGTGTTTCAGGGCAGACGTGGCCATGAGAGTGGATGAAAATACTTGAGATGTGCTTGATTTATAGCACCAACAGTGTCAGACTCATGTTAGGCAGTGGGGCACATTCATTCAAACGAGGCCTCACAGGAGCCGGATTATTTTTTTGCAAATGTCAATAATGACTTGAGTCGCCACACGGCTATTTTAGGGCTACTTTGTGATTTCCCCTTTCCCTCCAAAACATCTCGGGGGCCAAATGAGATGCGGTCATGAGCCCAATTTGGCTCCCGGGCCGTATTTCTGACATCTCTGATTTATAGCTTTTAATCAGCCTCAGCAGATTACACACACATTAACTCATTCAATCATGCACTATTCTTAAATTTGAAACATTTCACTAGTCCCTGTCTCACTTTTGCTCCCGTGTCTCTGTGTTTCTGTTTGTGTCCGTGTGAGTGACCTGCACTTACAATGTTCATGAGCGTGAGCAGGTACTTCTGCACGTGCTCCTTGCCGTGGAATTGGACCACCGAGTCGTCGACGCCAAGCAGCACCTCGATGTTGTAGGCCCGCTCGGGGCTCTGCCGGCGGGCGCGTCCCGCTCGGGTCTGGTTGATGCTCTGCTCCACACCGCGGTACAAAGTCTCCAGGTCCATCAGACCGCCCAGGTCTGCACCTAGGACGAGGAGGGAAACACACACAGGGTTAGCATTTAACGTGTGCACTGAGCTGGAGATTTGATGTAACATAGACTTGGCACATGTGTAGACGTATATCTTGGCAGGGAGACAACAGCAGATAAACCCACCGACATCCACTTTCTCCTCCTTTTTATTTGAATAGATTTTAAGCTTATATAAATATTTATGATAGAAATTATAAATCCTATTAAGTGGAATCAAAATGATGTATGTCGTGTGAGTCACAGAATATTTTAAAGGATCAGTTCACCCAATCCACAAAAAAGATATTTTGCCACTTACGCCTGGTGAAATCTATTCATTCAGATGGTTTCTGTGTGAGTTGGTGAGGCTTCCAGTCTGCCAGCTGGCTGAGTATTCTTTTGTGCACAAACCATCAAATATATATATATATATATATATATATATATATATATTTATTTATTTATTTATTTATTTTTTTTCTTCTGAGTTTAGGTTGGCTTATCATTTGACTGTTTGATCTCTGCAAAACCAATATCCAATATATGGGGAAGATCGCAGCAGGAAACCTGGAAACCTCGCCAAATCAAACAGAACCTATCTGGATGGATAGACTGCACTAGGGGTAGGTGGGAAAATATCATTTTTTGGGTGAACTGTTGCTTTAAGAGAAAAAAAAAAAGTATGAATTTAAGAATATTTTACTTTTATACATTTGTTTTTATTGGTTTTAGTTTTTGGTTTATATTGTGATGTAAGGTTATGACAGTCACCAAACGGACGTCATAGTTTACAGACTTTGGTTTATTACATCATCGAGTTTTGGGTTCTTGCTGTTCTGCCTGCAAATGTTTGCATTGATTCAGAATGTGCTCAGCTGGTGTGTGTGTGTGTGTGTTTATGTGTGTGTGTGTGTGTGTGTGTGTGCTTGTGTGCACTTGCATGCACTTGTGTGTGCGGGCTTACACATGCACATCCATATGCACATGTGTACTTATTTGAGCGCTTGTATATCAGAGTCTCTGTGTCTGTCTTCGTTTTCGCTTGCCAAGACACCAGTTGACAGAACTGAGCATGTGTGTCCCTTGTAACCGTTGGTAACGGTGCGGCTATCCTTCACAGATCCTCTCCTAATCAACCAAATATTTCTACTCCCATCTGAATAAAAGCAGCAGATGGTGCTTGCTAAACACATGGATTAAGACAGCTCCCTCACACAGGGGCTGCCCACCCTGCTCTCCTCTTGGCTCATTCTACACTGGAAAAAAAAAATACGAGATAGAAATTCCTCATAAAATCACTCAAGAAACTCAATTTAAAGTTAACCTACTGGAAATGAGGCAAGCTAGCTGCACTTTCTGTCATAATAAGTAATAATTTGTCTATGCAGGTGACACATTGGAACATTTTTTGGATGGACTGATGTGTGTTGCGATTTGTTTGGGCATTTGGATAAACTGTAATCCCAGTTCTATGACGGTGTTAGCTTTGAGTGTCTGGTCTGATTGTGTGTTTTTTTTTTTTTTTTTTTTTTCCCCTTTTCCCCATTTTTAAACCAGGAGAAAAGCCAGAGACGGTGAGGAAAGAAGATAAATCGTCGTGTCTCCAGAGCCAAGGCCATCCTTCCCTCACTTGCTTATCCTCTCTCCACATCTCTCTCTCTCTCTCTCTCTCTGTCTCCGTCTCTCTCTTTTTCCCTCATCCTCCTGGTATGTAGACACAGCGTGGCCTTGCTTGTACGGAAGCCGTGGCAGGCCGAGTCATGCAGTCGTGAACACGGGGTCTCGGCGGAGTCGACAAGCCCTATTCTTCCTGACTCCGGCCAAGGCTTCCCACATCCAACGAAGACACACAAAACACAAGCCTGCATCAAGTGTGTGTGTGTGTGTGTGAGAGAGCGTCTACACGCGACTTGTGCACAAACAATCCGAGCAGGCCTATAAATCACAGCTCCGACATGAGCTCTTATTCAGCTGCAGCCGGGTGCAGGGCTGATCTAACTGTAATAGATGATTCTAACTATAGAGTTGTATTCAGAGGTACTGGGTGGCAAATTGGTTCAACATGTGGCGCAGGGAACAGTTGGAGTCCCACTGTTTTGACACATGCACTCTGACTTAGAAGAAGTGCTGGGAGGAGGGGAAAAGAACAAGATGGAAGAGAAAGAGATGGGGGAGAATGTGGAGGGAAAGAGAGAGAGAGCAAGAGAGAGAAAGAGAGCTGCAGAGAGACTGAGGGAGAGAGAGAGAGAGAGAGAGATCTGCCACCTTGTCTCCCAATCAGCAAGGGGCATCCTGCTTTCCCACTCCCTCTTATGCAACGTTTCCAAGGCAACGGGCTCATGGGTAAAATAACGCACCGCATGGCTAATATTGGCTCCCGAGTCTCTAGGAGAATGAATCTGGAAGTCTGAATATGATCCCGTATCAGCCCGTATCACAGTGAGTGACAGAATGTGGCAAAGCCGGGCCTCCGACTCCGAAGAGGAGGAAGAGGAGGAGGAAGAGGAGGAAATGGAGAGGGAGACTAACAGGGGGGGGAGCAGAGATTGAGGCCGAGAGAGAGAGAAAGAGAGAGACAGAGAGAGAACAGAGACCAAAGGAGAAATTAAGGATTTTTTCAGCATATGCTCTTTTCTGTTTCCTATCCACGCTCACACACACACACACACACACACACACACGCTGAAACTGTCTTCCACTTGTTAAGAGAGGGAGCTGGAATTAAGGCGGTGTCCTTCACAATAACCCTTGCCTCTTCCGAGCTATAGCTGCCTTTAACGAGCCTGATGTCATAACCACACCATCTGCTTTTAAAGACAGGTCCAGATATTTTTACCTCTGCTTATGTAATGTTGAGACAAAACACAGAAAAAAAAAAAAAAAACAAAAAAAAAACAGTATTATGCTCTCACTTTCAACTATGTGCCTTTCGCAAGGAATGCTGCGCCTTGAAAAACTGCAAATGAGGGAAAATTCAGGGATATTGCATAACTTGGAGCCACAGCTGTAATGATAAGCGGAGGAGACGAAAAAGAGAGATAACTCAAAGTGACACCGGCGGAGTGGGAGATGAGAGGTGACTGAACCGAAGGGGGTAAAAAAGCGCCGGGCCAGGTGGCGAGGTCCTGCTATTTAAACCTCGCCGTGTCACCGTGCCTTTTGTCCCCGGCTCAACCCGCGATAGATCGCAACTCTTCTCTTCTCCAAGCTCGGGCTGCTTTGGAGCGAGTTTTTGAAGAAAATTGTGTAGGAATAAGGTGCAAGAGAAGGAGGGGGAGGGATGGAGGGAGGGAGGGAGGTAGAGGTAGAGCTCAAGGGTGTGATGGATGAAAGAGAGCGATGAGAAGAGACCAGAAGGACCTTGGCTGTTGTGAGTTCCGCTTCAAGCTCCTGTGGTGATGGAGAATATCACTCTCTTGTAGAGCATCCGCGTCTGTGTGTGTGTGTGTGTGTGCATGTGTGTGTGTGTGACTGCAGGCGAAGCATCAGGGTGCTCGCTGCTGTGTTTTCTCGCTATAATAGCTTACATTATCCTCCGTCCTCCTGCAAGCCCTGGAAATCAGCCTACAACTATAGGATTGATCATAACAATATTCCCTCTCCCTTTCTCCCAGGAGCTTCTACCCTCCTCCTCATTCGCTCTCTGTGCGCACTCCCCTACCTGCACACACACACACACACACACACACACACAATCCTCCTCCTACCTGCCGCGCTCCGTTCCTACCCACCCATTCCCAATCCTCATTTACACACTGCTTTTTGCCGTCAAATTTTCTCCCCTCTATAAACTCCTCTCCCCTGTGACAAAATCCGCCCCGCGCCCCTCCCTCCCCCGACATCTCTCCCACTCCTCCCCAGTATTCTCATTCAGGTGGGGTACAGAGTGCGCCCTTATTAGGAAACAAAGGTACTTTGTCTTTCAACCTTTGCAAAATGTCAAGAATGTCTGGTTGCCCGCAGAATAGGAGGCGGGGTAGGGCGATCGCGGGGTGGGGTGGGAGAGTCAGGGGAGCACAGAACGAGAGAGACAGACGGGGAGAGAACGATGGTGATAATTCAGGTCAGGCCCTGTCCCACGACTCAGCAGCAGTCTTTGGGCGAGCTGAGCGCCCGGGTGGAGGGGCACGGCGCCGCGCTGTGCTCTGCATCCTGGAGCAAGGCTGCTCATCGAGTGGCTGTGACCTTACGTTGGAAACTCGGGCCAGGTTCAGGGGAAGTGTGTGTGTGCACGACGATTTTGCGTGTGCATGAGTGTGCACATGAGAGCTTCCTGTCCAACACAGCAAAGTCTCGGCGGTACAGAGCCTCGTGCACAGCGATTTATGTAATACAGCAGAGGGACTCGGCAAAGTCGCACACAACCACAGCGGAGAGCTGATTAGCGTCATCGGCTGGTGTAATCTCACAGGTCTATCGTTTGTCGTCAAAGTGTTGGATGATTTACAATAAAGAGAGTTTTGTTTTAGAAAATAGTTTAGTAATGGGCTTAATCTCGGCCCTCGGTAGGTAAGCCCCTGCAATGATTAGTCTTAAGTGAGGTTAAGGCTGCTAAATTACACCACATTATCTGGCATAATTGTTATACTATTATGCATTTATTTTGGGCATGTGATTTGATGGTTCATGTAGATTTAAGGTAAAAAGGAAAAAAAAAAAAAAAAAATGAAAATGACCCAGAAATGATTAAAGTTGAAATGTGCTGGTTTGTTTCAGTCCCTGATAAGATTTTAAAAAAATCCCCAAAACAAAACAAAACAAAATGCCATGCAAACTATATTATTCACGCAAATTTAAGGCCCCTTGCCAAAACACACATTAAGCCCAGAATACGAGGCTGCATTCCTCAGGAATGATTAAAGCTGTTTGGGCGAAAATGAAATTTTGAGGTATTTGGGTTATTTTACTAATGCAGTGCTTACTTATTAATGGCCGTGGCTGGGGCGGGAGAGCGGTGAGGCGGTATCTAGTTAAATGTTAGTGCTCGCCTGGGTTCAAGGCTGTCGACCAAGAGGCACGGGCGTGCACGGCCACGTGGACTAATTTACTTACAGACACATCTTGGTCACATAGCTCAAGGCATGGATACTTTGTCTCCTTGGTGACAGCTTTATGGGTTGTCAGGGTGATGAGTGGCCGGGACAGTGGACTGTAAAAGCCGCTGCTAGCATCTGGGCAGGTAGCAACACGTCGGGGTGTCCCGCACAATGCCCCTGCACCGCGAGCTCATTAAATCTAAGGCGCCATATGACGGCTGTAAAGGCTATTGAGTCTGGAAGCCATAGTGAACTATACTTCCCATAATCATCCCGCTATTAATTATTTAAGTTAGTAATCAGCAATCTAATTTTACATGGACTCGGTTCCCAGAAGACTGCAATAATTATTCAAACATCAAGCACTGAACTTTGCCCATTTATTAATAACTGCTCTAGGTTAGGGACGTTTATTTATAACTGTGGATTCCATAATGCTGATGAGACAGGTTCTGAGTGGCCGAATCTCTGCTGGGATTTTCCAGTCCAAAGATCCACATATTTAGGGCTGATGAATTGTATCTGCACTCTCTCAAGTCGAGGAGAGGACCATTTTTTAATATTCTATGAACTATCCTTTTTAATCAGCAGGCGAGAAGACCACCTAACCTCACCAAAGCTCAGTGTGTCTGTGTGGATTTCTGGCGGTTCGGGAGACAAGGCAACCTTTAGCTCTCTCCTCTTACATAACTGTCTGTCTGTCAGAGACACAGAGGGCTGTTCGCTGGTGGGGAGGTGTTGTGGTGCACACTGATTCCCCCTGTGTCCTGCTGTACCGCCGTTTCATTAGCCAAGCTTAGCCACTGGTTAGTAATGACCATAATGCATGCAGAGCTTCCTCCACTTTCCAAGCGCAAACGCCAACCAAATGAAATTAGGCAGTCAAAGGTTTGACGATAATTTATTCAAAGAGGAGAACTCAGATGATTGTGCACGTTGTCACAAATGGACCTAGAGAGGCTAACTAGAATAGTCAAATTCCTCACTTGGAATAACAAACCTTACATAACGCCGTCTAAATTTAAAGGGGGGGGGGGGGGGGGGGGGGGGGGGGGGGGTAGTATCACATAAAACAGATTATTCTACATGGATGTTTGCAGTCTGGGATTTATTTAAAAACCTCATGAAATGGCCCTCTTACTTCCTTGTTTTCATGCATTTCCTGCTGAAACAGGATGTTGGGGCGGGGCATAATGCACAGAGAAATTATTTACGAGTGTAAACTAACAGGATATCAGCTAAGGAGAGAAACACAATTCTCTTTCATGGCATAGGTGGAGGAGAGAGATTATTCAAGTTTTTTTTTTTTTTTTTTGGTTGAAATTTTACATCTACTAGTGCAGAATGAGTGCAGAAGGAGGCCTTCCCTCTAGCCTGCCCTTGCTTGATCAGCCTGGTGGTGCAGCAGCAGTTGTTAATGCGAAAGAGGAGGGAAGTGCCACCGACACTACCAGCCAATCAGCAGCCAGTGGCTTATTAATAATCAATGAGTGTCTCGAAAACAGCCTGTTTGATGCCAGGTACAACAACAAGTAAATTACCTGAAACATTTTCTCATAATTTTCTTTAATTTAAATGTCACCGTCGTATTGTTAGACAACAGTTCATCATGTTAAAATGATGACAGCACCCCCCCTTACTCAAAAACAAAACATCTCAAAACACAGTGAGACAAATCATTGCAGTACACTGAGGTAATATTAATCAAAAAGATCACGCATGTCCCCAAAGTCTGCCTCCACTCCGTGGTTGGATTTTGGAGCTGGCTGTAAACTGGCCGGCCTTAGTGTCCAATAAGACAGCAAAGCCGGGCTGATACAGAGCTTATTGCAGGTCTCATCCAGTCTGAAGCGGCAGCCTGTCTGTGTGCCTGGCCGCCTGTCTATCTCTGCGTCTGTCTAGATCTGTCTGAGGGAGCCAGACATTCATAAAGGTCTCTTATGAAATAAAGAGGTAGGAAAACATCTCCGGCCATCGCAGGGCAGGCAAGATAAACACTCGGCTCCACCGGTATGCAGATGATTGTGCGAAAAAAACACACGCTGGCACAAACACAAACACAAACACAAAGGCAAACAAGAGAGCACATGCACCTGTGCGCAGACACACACAAATGCAGACATAAGCAGTGCATGTACTAATTACTGCACATAAACACACAGACACAGAAATTCATGATGACGCTACTGAATGTTGGCCCCTGCTGTATCCAAAAGAGAGAGAGAGAGAGAGAGAGAGAGAGAGAGAGAGAGAGAGAGAGAGAGAGGAGCTGACAGTGAATTCCAGGGTCCAGCTGACAGAGTGCCCATAACTCTCAGCAGGGGCAGCCTGTCCCCACGCTGAAGTGTTTGTGGGCCCCTTGCCACACCTTTCCTCATCCCTGCATCACCTGCACAACGCTCTCCCTCGCTCTTCCTCCACTCAGCCTCTCCTCCTCTCTTTCCCCGTTCGCCTCCCCTTAAAAAGTCCTGCCTCCTCTCCCGATCACTTCTGCTTATTATTTTTACTTTCCTTCTTTCCTTCCCTGCGACGAGTATCTGGATCTGGAGCAGCTGTAGTCAACAAACTGACAACAAAGGTTCCAACTCTTACGCACCACTCAGAGAAGCAAAATCATCCCAGTTGGGCCAGATGGTGGCTCTGTAATTACCTGTGTGTGTGTGTTTGGGCCCATAACTTGCAAACTATAAGTAGTAGCAACTAATTTTTTTTTTTTTTTTTTTTAATTTGGCTGGGTTCAAGAGACATCTATCCATGTAGGCCACTCCCATTTTCGTTAGACTGTTTTTCGCTACCCCTTATAATTTTGCTCAGATGTCACGAAATTTTGCACACACCATATCTGGACCGGGACAAACAAAGTTAATTTAATGGATTTTTGATGTGCGATACTGTTTCCCCCAAATTTGCTTTTAAAATTTTGAGGATAATGTTAATTTTATAATACTTGCCAGAACTCGTGCTTCAAATATCTGAACTTTGAAACACCATTTACTGAGCGCTCAATAAGCTCATGGATCCAAACTTGTTGTGCTTCATCACTAGGGGGCACTGTTGTTTAAAAGGCTTAATGGATTTGTACGAAATCATATAAAACTGTACAAATCATATAATCTAGGCTCATGTCTCAGTCGGTGCATAAAATGAAGTTATGACTGATTAAAGTGGGTGTGGCTTATTACAACAACTCTAGTTTTTCAAAGATTTCACAATCCAAACTTAAAAAAAAAATCATTAAAATTGCACCATAGATTGTAGAGAGCTGAAATTTTTCGGCACAGTCCCTGAGGTGGAAGAAAAGTTTGTCTCAGTGCAACTAAAGGTCAATTCAGAAGCCCATCACTCTTTATATGCAAAATTAATTAACATCTGTATCTCCGAAAGTGTGTTCTGAATTTTATAAGCAACATGTTTACTGTTGTAGATGTTTCAAGTTTAAACCAACAAAAACATCCCAGTCTGGCACATGTGAAGTCGCCTCCTCTGGAGATACAGAGGTCCTGGGTTTAAGTCTCTGGGTGTCTAAATCAAGCTTGTGAACAATATGACTATTTATCCATGTGGTTATGTTTTCAAATTCTTCTGCAGGTCATATTTTCTCTCCCCTTCTAGCTTTCCTCATCTGTGGTTTTGTCATGCTATCTTGTGTTGTTGACTATTTGTCTTTTTCTCTTGCTACATGTTTCGTCCTGTATTTCAAAAGTCACTTTGTTCAGTGAGCCTCTTGCTTCATGTTTTATATCTTTCTTGTCTTGCCTCTACCCTGTCCTTTTTTTTTTTTTTTTTTTTTTTTTTACCTCTGTGGTAAAACTGGCGGAAAACAATGGATCGGCCTCCTTGTGTTTGTCTAGATGTTTGTTAAGCCATTTATCACATGAAATGCCACTGATCAGATTTTGACTGGCCTTGGGGTAATGATTCGTTTCACTGCATAATAAATAAATAATAAATGTTACAGCATAATAAACGTTACGCTCACTGGCCCAACGGGGGCGCTACAGTTATAGGTAAGAAATGAGGTGACAAATTTCTAATTGACCGTGTGCTGGGCTGCATCATTTGTGGAGGTGACATGTGCACTGTTCCTTGTTTCTTTTGCAAATTTCGCCATGTCTGGGGAGACTTGAAATCTGTCAGTCTCCTGTCTTCTCCTCTCCTACCTATCCTCATTTCTCCTGCCGTCACCCATAGCCGCAGGCAATGTCCTGCCCTGTCCTGTTCTGGCTGTGAAGTACTCGAAGAGCAGCCAAAGCCAGCCACCTGAGACACGCAGCACCACAGTTATTATGACAGGCCAGCCAGCCAAACATCTGTCAACCTGAGCAGTATGGGGATGGAGGGAGTGAGGGGAGGAGAGGAAGGAGAGGAAGGAGGGAGCAAGGGAGCGGAAGGAAGGAAGAACGGATAAAAGTGAGAAGGGAAAAACATGGCAGGAACATTGTAAAAAAACAGGCAATGAGGAGAGAAAATTGAGAGAATGCTGAACTGGGAATTGGGCTCCAGTTATCCCGCGGCTGCAGGAGGAAACACACGATCGACCAGCAGGTTTGGGATCAACAGCAAATTTCCAACATGGCAGAGGCTAAAGATTCAAATAAAGTGCAAGCTTCCAATGTCTCGAATTTGGTCAGATGCAGTAACTGAGTGTGTAAATGCCGTGTTTAACTGAACCACAGAAACTGCATCGGCAGAAGAGTTTGTTTGAATAACTTTATTAAAACTTCCACTGTGACAAAGCAGGCATCGGTGCGATTGATTAAAATAATCAGCATGCTGCTCAAGTTATTTCAGATTATTGGAAGCTGATTCACAGCCTATCTCAGGCTAACGTTAATATTAGCAAATTAGATGTGAGCTAAATTAATCCAAATTAGCTGCCCTGTTGTTAATTTATTGAATAATGTTTAGACAAAGCCACCAACAACCTATGAGGTTCAGCTTCTCCCAAAATGTTTTTTTTTTAATCCAACTCAAGAGACGCAAGGTTATTTTAATGATTCTTGTATTCATTTGCAGTGCACCAGTTCTCCCGACATAAGCAAACTCTTCTGCCGACCCCATGACATCCGTTGAAGACTACAGCTGTTGCCATGGCGAGGTGAATCACCCGGAAATGCTCTGATTTGCTGTGAACCAAAGGCCCGCACTGGTTCTACCCATTCAAGTTCCATGAACTGCACCTCATATGCGGCTGAACAGGTCAGGCGGCCAGCTCTTAAGCACACCAATTGTTTTCAAAGGCCAACCGTGCATTCGAGGCATTCTGTGGACCATGAAACAGCCTTGATGCATCGCTCCGAACAGGATTTTGGAAATGTCAAAAGAGAACCAGCTTTTTTTGTGGTTTCAGGAGCTACGCTGCAATAGGAAAATTATGAAGTTTTTTCCTCTATTCTTGAGTTTCTAACTATCTGAATTGGCATATCTGTATACTTAAGATCATTCTTTACAATTTGCAGTCATATATCATATGGCGCTTTGGGATTTCGTTAATGAGAACCCTTTGGCAGCTTATCAAGTTGTGTAGTCTCTAAAGTTTTATAAAGCAGGGAAACAATATGTCAGGTTATAGAATTTATGTCACACTTAATTATATAGGCCACATCATGGTGGCAAAGTGCAAATGCCAGTGCCTCGGTGTTGACGCTTCACAACTCTCATCTGCAAAGTGCATAGAAGCATTAAAAAAAAAAAAAAAAAAAAAAAGTGTGTCAAACGACAAGCACCAAATGTCACCCCCGGTACGTTCGGGCATTCACTGTTACCATATTCACTCTAAAACTCTCTTTCTTTATCACACATCTCTGTGTCCTTGTCTGGTTTCTCCATCACTATTAATTTTCACACCTGCTGAATAAAGAGATCACAGTGTGTTGTAAACACCTGGGCGATTTGACAAGGCAATAAAAGATAGATCAGTAAATTCTTGTCTCACATGCAAAGCGGGGGAAACAGCCGGAGCGAACATGTTCTAATACAACAGGTCGCCTGTGTGTGAATGGCCTGGATAGAAACAGTGTGAGAAACAGACAGGTGTTTCATGAGTGTCTCAATCTCAAGGCCTGCTGACCAACAACCCTGCAGCTTCCTCTCCTCCTTCCTTCATTTCCTCTTCCTTTCATTAAATCTACCATTGAGAGCGCCTTGGAAAGGGAAGATAGATACAGAGTAAGAGTGGGTGAGAAAGAGAGAAAGAAAGCCTATCTAAAGGTGTGAGACAATATGTATGCAAATGCTCTCTCCGAGCAGCTAACCAACACGAAGCAGAACCAGAGGGAGCCAGCCTCGGAGAGGATTTATCATCTAATATCATCTCATCATAAATGATAACGATAAACACATAAGCCAGACTATAACATAGTTATATACCATCTCTAACCCAGCTACCTAAACATCACAGTAAATCAGCAGAGATTGCGTTTTAATGTTGCAAGCGATTAAGTCGTGGAGTGGTTGAATACTCCATAGAATTGGACACAGAGAGCTGAAATAAAAATAAAAGTGCCTTGGCATTTAAAAACTGGCATGCTCTTACATCGAGAAATATTACTGCTCAGTCAGCCCGTGAACGCACAGACGGAGTTCGTTTGAATTGCATGGTGCTCGAGCCAGACGGGAGAGAATTAATAAGGCACTACAGTGTATCGGTGTTACTAAATTGGCTGTGTTTCATAACAAAGTCTTTCAGAGCAATTATCAATTAGAAACAATTAAAAGAGCCATTCATCATTCGCGCTAAGCCGGCTCTGAACGGGGAGCGGTGCCCAGAGAGAGGCTGATAAAAGTGTAATCAAAACCATAATCAGCCGAGCCGAACTGTACGTTGAAGTGAAGATCACACCTTCTGCGAGCTCCGCTGGACAGGACGCTGTGCGCGGCTGCCAAACAAACACATCGCCACCAAAGCAGCATCTGTGCGGTGAAACCGACAACGGGGGGAAAGGAACAAGGGAGGACCCGCTTTAAAGCCGAACTGAGAGGAAACTTCAAAAGATGCTGGGGAAGTCGCACAAACAACTCCATCCTGAGGCTCTTGGCAAACATTGGACTACATGCAGCATGTGCCTCCTCGAGTGTGTAGCAGTGTGTATACACTGTGTGTAATGTGTAATGTGTTGATTGATACAGAAAATTACCATATAAATTCTTTCCTTCCAGCCTTCCCCCTCAGTTTCCTGGACAACCCTCGCCTGGGCTTCCCACCAGCATATTAGGGTCCAGATTATCTTTGTTTCGCTGGTAGCCGAGAGACAAGATCTTAATGCAAAGATGCACTGGGGGAAACAAGCGGGCCTGGTCATATATACGTGTATCTCTGTACTTCCAACTTCCTCGTCTATCGGTCCCCCGGAGGCAGCCCTGATGGCACAGGGTGAGGCTACTCCCCGCCACCGCCCCCCTCCAATCAATGCCGGCTCTTCCGTGCAGCAGTAACACTATACTCTAGCAGGGAGGATAGGGGAGCTACCACCAAGGCCTCCCATGTGTCTCCATCCTAATGAAGCTCCCAGGTAATCAAATCACTGTACACATAGGCAGATGGCCAATATGGGAACAACCAAAGGCTCCCTTTGATGGTATCATGATGAAGTTTTCAAACTTACCAGCGAGTCACTTTTCTCTTCTCTGCTTGGATTAGAAAAAGAACAAAAAATGCAGTTGCATCCACAAAATGCTCAGGGTGTGATGCATTCTCTATACATTAGACAGCACTAGGCTCACTGATGTGTCATACCTTTCGTACTGCCACATAAACAGCTGAGACACTATGACCTGAGCAACATGTGTCGTGACTTGTGTCCCAATTCAGGGACCTGCATCTCCAGACTGTGTAAATAAAGAGGGGAAGAGGGAAAAAATACACAAATATGTACACAAATATGTAATGCAAATCTAGGTGCAGGTTGTTGATTATAATGTGACCCATTTTAATTTAAAATAAAAGCACAATTTTCATTAGCCACCTACACTAACACGCAGAACTCATAGTAAAGTCGTGATTAAAAATGAGCAGTAAAAGCTTTGCCATTTCAGTTACATTCATTTACATTCATTTACATCAACACACTTTTTTGGTGGAGTAAAACGGTTTAACAAGTAATGAGTAACAGCTGTTTCATCTGGTGAGGTTTCGCGAGGGGGGGAATCCCTGATGACACGGTGGGAAACCTAACTTGACTGTCCCAATTAGCAACCACTAGCTTTGCCAGAAGTCCTAGTCGTCAGTCCTCTGAAGACCACACCTGCCTGGACCGCGTCCTTTGAAGGAAGGCGGCCCCTGAATTGGGACACAGCTGTAGTCCTGCAGCACCAGAGCCCAAAATCCTGCTGGTTTGATTTCAGCTGTCTAATCAGATTTACAGAGACAGAGAAATATACATGATCTTAGCAACACTGTGACATATTTAATGGAACATCATACCCTAAATCTGAACTAGAAGGTAAGATAGAAATCCAGCCAGGACCAGGAGCGAAAGCAGCTGTTATGCGATATGTGATTTTTTATTTTATTTTATTTTATTTTTTTTTGCTGGAATTCTTCAATCAGTATTTAACCCTATGAAACCTGAACTATGAAAGAATTGGCAGAAAATTCCAGTTTTTTGAAAATGAACCCTTTATTTAGTCCTATGACAAAATATATATAAAAAAATAAAAAATAAAAAAAATATGTTTTTACACGAGCTTTCTGTTGAATGATATATGATATGTACTTGAAGTGCCAATAGTATGGTCCAGGGTGAACAGGGAAAGTGTTCAAAGGTATACAACAGTATTTTGGTCAAGTATTGATTAAACTGAAAAAGAAAAACGGAATTGAAAATGTGTATCATATATGATACGAATGGCTTTATAGGGTTAGAAAAAAAACAAAAAAAACATGGAGAGGGTTTAACATGACATACAACTTTAATAGTAACCCATTATGTACTTTTACTTTGGAGTGAAACTATAAAGGCTAATCCTAATCATACATTATCAGCTCAGCGGGATAATCCTCACACACACCTTACAGGATTCACTGTACACTAATTACCTTTCAGCCAACACGTTAATGTTGAGCCAATCAGATGACTTGGCATTACTCAGGGGCAGCTGTTGGCAGCTCCTCCGAGGACCCTGCAGCTCAGTGGGGTGAAATAGGGCGTTAGTCTCTCCCAGCTCCATTTAATAAAGGAGTGTTATTATATAGGAATATTTTCCCTGTTCTCCCAAACTAGGAACTGGCACTAAGACCTGGCTCATTCTTCTCGCTTTGCAGAGCAAGTAATACCCACTAATCCCATACACAGAGAGAGGCTGTGGAGAGAGAGAGGGATAGAGAGAGAGAGAGAGAGAGAGAGAGAGAGAGAGAGAGAGAGAGAGAGAGAGAGAGAG
Organism: Myripristis murdjan; assembly: GCF_902150065.1. Classification (NCBI taxonomy): domain Eukaryota; kingdom Metazoa; phylum Chordata; class Actinopteri; order Holocentriformes; family Holocentridae; genus Myripristis; species Myripristis murdjan. Next base: position 20,612,928 of record NC_043989.1, read on the forward strand.
AGAGAGAGAGAGAGAGAGAGAGAGAGAGAGACGAGGGGGGCGAGAGAGGTAATGCCATTATTTACATTTTTTATGCTACCTTCTGAAAAAGAGGAGTCCTTAATTCACCCTCCTATACGCTCACCCCTCGACCCAAAAATTAGATTTTGCATGCATGTGACATAGAGTGTGTGTGTGTGTGTGTGTGTGTATGTGTGTGTGTGTCTGTGTGCACGCGTGCGCATGTATCCAAGAGAGTGTCTGTGTGCTGTTACTGCAGTTTGAACTGTGTGGAGGACTAGACACGGCCCGAAGAGTCGCAATCCCCAATAGTGTTCATTAGAAGAGTTCACACCGGCCGTGCACATGCACGCGTGCGCACACACACACACACACACACACACACACACACACATGGACACACATGCACACACGGACACACATGCACACACACACACACAAACACAGGAAGCTCCCAGACCCATTCTATCCAGCGTGATGTAATGAGATATCTCTGCTGTTTCCCATTCTAGCCTCTTCATCCTCCACAGAACAGAAAGCATTGACAGAGAGGAGAGGAGAGGAGAGGAGAGAAATAGAGGACAAGGCAAAATATGTGATTCCTCTGTTTCTGTCTTCCTCCCCCTCTCTGTTTAAGGGAGTAATACGTCTCCATCTCTTCCTACCCCATTGTAATGGAGCAGGTCTCACTACGCTGCCTGAGGAAATTGCCTTATAGTCCCTCAGCCCATCTTCTGTATGTGGACACACTCTCTCTCTCACACACACACTCACACACACACACACACACACACTCGCACACTCACAGAAAGGCTCTCATGACGATGGCCCCAGTGACACTGCTTAAATATTAATGACCTGATTCTCTCTCATTAATAATAGCTGCGGCACTGATTGCTCTGTGAATAGCATTGTGTGTATATATGTGCATGGGTGCGTGCTCGCATGTGCAGTGTGTGTGTGTGTCTGAGTGTGCACATATTGAAGTGTGCCTCGCCACAATGTGTGAGTAAGGTATTTGTTCTGCCTGTCACTGAAATATTACACACTGAGTCACTCCAAAAGGATTACTGACATCGCATTACGGAGAGAGAAATTAAATGATATTGAATTACATAACCGTAAGCGTGATAAAGGTTAATTTATGGTCATAAATCCATTGTCAATTGTGTCAGTGTGTGTGTGTGTGTGAGAGAGAGAGAGAGGGAGAGAGGGAGAGAGGGAGAGAGGGAGAGAGATAGAGAGACCTAAAGAGACTGAACAAAATTGGGCCATGTAGATGATATGAACATGAACAGACACGCACATACACACATGAACAAGCATTCAGCATGTAAATACAAGACATACACACAAAAATGAATAAACTTACAGATATACAGAGCCCCTCATCGCCACACACACACACACACACACGGGCACTTGCTCAGTTAAGCCATGCATGAGGTGTGTGAGTTGCAGCTGGCTTAAGCTAGCTTAGTATGAGACAACACACACACACACACACACACACACACAATAGCTGTGGGGCGAACATAAAAGCAGGGGAAGACATCAGTATCCATTGGGTTGAAATGGAGAGCGTTGCGTCCCCCTGCTAAGAATAGCAATAGCTGGCCATGAGAAAGGAGTGAGGGGGGATGCGGAGGGTGGAAGGAGCAGTGCGATACAATGAGCTGTGTGTCCTTTAGTGGTGATGAGTCAGCATAAAGCGGCAGCATGCCCGCTAAATGAAGAAGTCCCCAAAAAATGAGACGTCTCCCATTTGAAAAATTCACCGGCACGGGAAGTAAAAACTTCCTCTCGTCTTGTTCTCGCCGCCGAAATCTTTGCTTCTGAGCTCCATTACGAGCTCGCTACGATCTCTATTCACACAATATCAAGGAATATATTCTGGTTAATGTTGGGTTCTTAGGATGGACAATGCGCTATAGAGTAAAGCCTTGATAAGTCTGTCTGGCTGGATAATGTGGTTGCTCTTTGTATTTTGTGTGGGGGGGATTTGTATTTGTACGTGTGTGTGTGTTTTTGTTGTGCGTGCGTGTGTGCTCAAAATTCACATTTCCCTGATGAATTACACTGAGCCATGTTGAGACAGGGGGAGAAGGAGAAGAGAGAGGGAGGGAGAGAGAGAGAGAGAGAGAGAGAGAGAGAGAGAGAATGTAATCAGTGTTTCTCTGGATTGTAATGCAGTTTCAGGGTCACTGAGCACCCTGCTTAGAGTGAAAAGAAGCAGTGTTCCCCAATTTGTTATCACTAGCACTCACAAGCACATTCATTCCATGCACACACACACACCCCACGTGCGCACACACACACACACACAGCAAATCCCCCAAACACACACACATACATCCGTATTCTTTATTTTCCTGCTGTTGTCCATCCTCTCTAGCCACCCTGCTGTTCCTCTCCCGCCTGCCCCACACCATCCCCACCCCGCCCTCCTCCCAGCACCCTGCGCCCCTCAGGCAGAGGCAGGAGTCAGAGTTTAGCCGCTGAGGCCCCCTGCTGATCCCCCACCCACTCCCCCTCGCTGGGTCTCTCTGGCCTTGGCTGGCGCTGCCTGCATTGTCTGGCTATGGCTGATGGAAATCATCTTATTAGCGCTAGGCTAATGTCTACTCTGGATTCCAGGGACACGCTGACTGCCCCTACTTTAATTGGCTGACTCTATTAATATTTCATTCATTTAAATACAGCACATCACCTTTCCCTTCGCTCACTCTAACCCACTGGCTGCCTGCTCCATCTGTCAGACTGGGAATATAGATGGTGGAAGAAATGGACAGAGTGAGCTGCCATAACACCACTTTGAGTTTTTTAGTCATAGAGGATGCTTCATGTATATTTTGACTTGAATTGAATTAATTTCTTACAGTATTGTATTTGTGGATTTAAAAGAGCATCAGCTGATAAATAGATTTAGAGCACCAATATGTCTACTCAAATGGACACAGCAATATAAACTCAGTGGCCCCTTTATTAGGTCCACCTGTACAAACTAATACAACCCAATGCAACTGTTCTGCCATAAAGTTTACTTTTATGACACCTATCATGCTCAGGTTTTCTTTTTGTCACAGTAATAGAGGTGCTCATTTAATTCTGTGTTTGGTATTGAGCTCATAGTTAGTGCTGCTGTTGGACTGGACTGCATTTTATTGAGAGGTGTTTCCACTATTCTGTCCCCCCTCACTTGAACTTAAACTAGAAAGTAGGGAGGACCAAAAAAAGAGAAACACCTCTCAGTATAATGTAGTTCAGTGCGAGACCTCTGCAAACTACAACATCAATCATTAAATTTACACATTTTCCACACTGTCAACAAAAAATGAACGTTATCAATGTTTTTAAAAGCGAGAATTTGTGGCAAAGCTGTTGCAGTGTGAGTTACTTTTTCAAAGATAAGGTGTAAGAGATGTGCCTGCACGGGAAGGCGGTGATTTGATGGGAGGGAAATGCACAGCAACAATAATGGAAGTTAAATATGTAAATACTGACAAAACAAAACAAAATTGGACTCATCTCGTAGCTTATAAGACGCAGACACATTTGGCCACATAGTGGCAAAAATGTGGGCAAGCACACACATGCACTCACGTACACATGTGCACACACACCAGGCTTGCAACCACACACACACACACACACACACACACACACCTGGCAGCCCTCGGGCTACCTCCAGGACAGAGCGGCTGAAGGAGTAGGAGGAAGGAAAGGAGACTGCAAGGGGAAAGAAAAGGAGGGGGAATGTGAGAGGAGAGGGGGGAAAGGGAAAGAGAAGAGAGAGAAGAGAAGAGAGAGATAAAGCTTTTTTTTTTGTTTAGATGTAAATGGTCATCTACTTCGGTCAGAAACAAAACAAAACAAAACTGCACAATTTTCCATCCACCTGCCTGACAAACACGACAGGAAACATGACACACTCTCTCTCTTTCTCACTTGAACTTAAACTAGAAAGTATCCATTGATAACTCAGCCAACACAGGACATTCACTTATTAATTAACTATCATTCAGCGGACACTGGGCTTTTACTGTATTATTGTGGTTCACATAAATATAAATGTAATAGTGAAACATTTCCTTGCATTATAGTCCATTGGTGTCCACTGGTGAATTTGCCTCCAAGGGTTCAGCCATAAGTCCCCCTCCATGCTCAGATACATGTGCAGCTCTCAGGATCACAGGATCTTCTTCTCTTCTACAATTCCCAGCACAAGAAATCTACCAAGGTTCACTGCAGTGCTAACCACTTACCAAATATTATGATGATTTTTTTTTTTTTTTTTTTTATGTTGGCAACAAGGTGTGATTGGTCTTGAGTATGGCCTGTAATGTTTTGGTCAGTAAAGTTTCAATAAACTGCTAAAGTGCTATCACAGTGTCTGCTTTCTGTTTGTCTCTTTTACTGGACCGTCTCTATTACCGCTATTGTTATCACATACAGTCTTTGCTGTTTTCTCTGTCATGGCAGGGTTTTTGGCAAAGAGGTAAATAAATGAGGATTTCTGTCTTCCATCAGCTTCCAAACTGCAGATCTCACTTACAAAGACTTTGGGAAAATATACTGGCTCCACTTTCTGTGGAGCCAAGAGAAAAAAAAAAAAAAAATCTCACAGTACATCATGTCTGATCCACTGTGGGAATGTCCAGTTCGCAGGTAGCTTTAAAGTGATCACAGGCAGCCCCTTCTCGCTGGAGCCTCACAGTGGGGCAGAGATATTTCCTCGCATTGTACAAAGGCCTACAAAGACACCTCCTGCTTGTTAGGCATTTACCTTTCTGTTTATCCACAACAGGAACAGCTCGCAGCCGGTCTGCTGCAAACTAATGTAAGATTTGGATGGAGAGACAGAATTCAACTTACTAAAATGTAAATCCCATAATGATCCCGGTCTTATTTATTGTTTTACTTTGAATTTATAATGAAAATTGTCCTGCATGTATCATATGGAACTGTGCAAGTCACATGTTACTCTATAAAGTCTTATGTTGGTGTTTTTATTTACTTAGCTACACATTTATGTATTTATTCATTTATTTATTTTGAATCAAAACTGACACATGCTATTTAGTTGACACTTTTATCCAAAGTACCTTTCAGTATCATATACATTTCAATTATAGGGTCCTCACTGGGTAGAGAATCTGCAAACCCGGAGGTTTGATAGCATCTTGACCAAAGCGGAGTCACCAATCTGAGAACATAAGAAGGTTTTCTCTATTTCTGGAAAGTAGAGTTCTTGGGGGGAAAAAAGTTTTGAACATAATCTGAGGTGTGTAATAGACAACAGTGTAATGATATTCAGACTTGACATTATATTAGACTCAGATTTGGCACCTAAAGGTGAAAATTGGCACTAGTTAGCACAGGTAGGAATGCAATGTGACAGATTTTCCTTCTAGCCATGTACCAAAGGCTAAATGTATCTCTCTCTGTGTGTGTGTGTGTGTGTGTGTGTGTGTGTGTGTGTGTGTGTCCCCTCTATGCTGCTGGTGTCTCAGTTGCCTGACATGATACTGCACCCACACAAACACTCACTTTCTCTCTCTCACACACACATGCTCACACACAGCACAGACATACACACAAATGTATGCATGCACACACATACACTACACCGCAACCAATGCTGAGGCAGAGGTGCATAGCTTTTAGAGCGTGATTGGCTGAGAAACACACACACACACACACACACACACACACACACACACACACATGCGGTGTCCCTATGGTGAGTGTTCCCTGATTAACGACATGGTGTGTTCTCTTCCTCAGGCCTGCACCAATCAGCCACGAGGACACAAATCTCTCCCTGCTGGCGATGCTGAAGGCCACCGGCCACTATTTATTGGCAATCTCAGCCCTAACTATCCAGACAGAGAGAGCAACACGCCTGCCACAGCCAGACACGGCCACGTGTCCGTCTCTGTGTGTGTGTTTCATTTGATCAGGGTAAATTAAGCTAGAGGACATAAATGTGCCCACTAGTATCATGAACTAATATGGCAATTGAAATATGGTGTCAAAAAACACACAGACACAGACACACACACACACACACACACACACACAGTCACACACACACACACACACACAGAAACAAGAGGGATCTCCTCAATTTGTGTGGGTGTGTCACTGATGCAGAGGTATTTAAGTCACAGACCCAAATCAAAGCCACGATTAACGCAGATTAGAACTCCACAACAACAAAAATAATGTCCTCCTCCACCACCGGAGAATCGTTCCTTTTCTTTACCTTTCCAGTCTTTCTGGACTTAATTATCCGGATTTAGCCTACTTGCTGGTGTAGCAGCTCAGCTAAACACTAGTAATTGCTGTGTTTATCTCCTTTCAGATTAAAAATAACCTACAAGGAAAGGTTGCGACAGTGTGGATGCTTTCAGTGAAGCTGCACTCACTTTTTTGTTCACGTGGGTTCGAAAGCAGGTCCTGATGGCAGCTTCTGTTTTTTTTTTTTTTTTTTTTTCTGAAAGGCCTCTGTGACAGCTTTGCTGGTGAAACATTTAACAGCCTCCTCTGCGGTTATTTTAAGATGACTTTAATTGTTTACAGTGTTTCCCTTTTTAATGGCTTTAACATCATGTCAACAGCTAAACTACAGATAATCTCGCACGGACTACGGCCTCTCCAGCGATGAAACGGAGAGCGGAGCGGTTTAACAAGCGGGCACCCCTTCTCTCTCATCCCTTTATACTTCCCTTTTTTGCTCCTTTTTCCTCTCCTTTACTCACACCCGATCCCCTGCCTCTCCCCTATCCTGTTTCTATCTTGCTTGTTTATCTCACTGCCTAATAAGAAAAAAAGAAAACTTTCAGATCTTTGTGGACTTAATACCGGTTCATCTCCAAAGACAACAAACAGCATATGTAATAAACACAGACACACGACAGATCCAAAACAAACATAATACAAACATCCCAGGTATGCATATTTATTGCACTTAACATTCCCAAACTAAGAGATGAAATAAGCCCTACAAGTGGAGACCACTGAGAAGTCAATACCATGTACCGCGCTCGTGTGATATCAGCGGCGCATACAGATTTCGGAGGTAGCCGGAGGAGATGTGGAAGAAGACGAGCTGGGGCTGAACTTGGCCCGCATTCCCAATGTGAGTCATTCTTTGCATGGGCCTATAATAGCCAGACACGCTGTGTTCACAACCCCGGCTCAAAGTCACCGCAGCAGGGAGGCCAGAGGTGACTCGGGGGCACACGCTGCCAGGAGGAGAGAGGAAAGGGGAGGAAGTTGGGGCGAATGCAGGAGAGGCAGGTAAAGAAATGACCGGAAGGAGAGAGATGGAACGAGATGGTTGCGGGGGTTGAATGAAGGAAGAGATGGAGACAGCCAAGAAGAATAGAAGGAGATGTATGTACTGTATGTGAGGGGGCATTAAAGGAACAGTTCACCCAAAAGACAAAATACAAAAAAGAAAAAAAAAAAAAAAATCCCTCTCTCTGTGTGACTTGGCAGGGCTTGCAGACAGTAAAATAGAGCTGGACGGGTATTCCTTTGTGGACTTCAAAACTTCAAACTCTTCAGGGGCACACAGATAAAGTTTGCTTCACAAAGAATTAGTTCCCAGCGAAATTCCTAACCGCTGAGGGCGATGGATTATGTCAGATCTCCACGTCATTGTTTTTGGAAAGAGGTGTTCCTGTTGAGTTTTTCACATGTCGATTCTCAACAGCTTCACAAAAGAATATCATCCAGCCATCCATGTTTTGGAGTGAAGGGAGACAGATTGAAAACCTCGCCAAATCACACAGACACTATCTGAATAGATTGCACTAGGGGTAAGTGGGGAAAATATCTTTTTTTTTTTTTTTTTTTTGTATTGTGGGGGAACTGTTCTTTAATGGTAGAGGAAGGGCAAGGACAGAAAGGAAGCAGAAAGGCCCCCCACTCACCCCCAACCCCACACACACACACACACACACACACACACAAACACTCGATCACAAGCCAGAAGACTGGAGTTGGTCGGCTTGATTGGGAATCTTCCCAGAAATCTCCCAGAGTTCTGAGCAATGGCAGGAAGTCAGGAGGAGGAAGGATCACAGGGGGAGTGTGGGTAATATGCCAGGGAAGCCAACTTACTTTTTCTCTGCTGTCAGCACATCTGTTGTGGAGGGTGATCTATCTCACTCTCATCACTACAGGACTGGGCTACACATATGGCAAGAGAGCTGGAGTTAGTGCATGAGGTGTGCTGCGGCAACACACATAAATAATTTATTCATGTCCACATAAAGAGAGGCAGCATCACAGGACATAAATACTAACGGTGCAAAGGAAGATCAGACGCACTGAGGACATTTCCCCCCCAAAAAAAGTCCGTAGACCACACTAAGGGGTTGCTATTGCGCATAAGCACTTGGTGCATAAGCTGTGCTGCAGCAACACACACACAAACGCACACACACACACACACACAGCCTTGCTACATGCCGTGTGCCCATGCAGTCAGGCCACACACACTGAAATGGCTGTGACGCTGTGCAGATATGCCAATGTGCCGGGTAATTGTCTCAGCGTGATTGTGACCACAGCGACAGAGGACACATTTATAAGCGAGCAAAGGGCTTCCGCTCAATTCAAAGGGCTGTGTAAACCAATGACACAATTACATCTATTATAGGCTCCTCAGACCCAGATCATCCCACAGTGGAACAAATTGAATCCTCCTAAAACTGCCAACCCTTCCTATCTGGCTCTCCCAGCAGAGTAAAACTAACGCTTTCGTCCGACCCGAGCTTTATGTAGCTTTTAATATGGACACGGTGATTATGGGAGTAATAGCACAGTTGTCCCAGACATTGATGTGCACTCTTGCACATGTAGACACCATCTTACAAAAAAGTACGCACCCTGTTTTATCTTTCGCGGATGAACTTGCAGGTGGTTGGGTTGGAATGCATGGCACATTTATACATCACACATTTGTATTTTGTCAGTGCATGTGATATCATAAACACACACACACACACACACATTACACTGATTCTTGGGAATTTGGATAAAACAGGTTTTAATTTTGAAAAAAAAAAAAAAGGTGAGTTAAATTACAAAATCTGAAGGCATATCATTATAGGCCAAAGTCTTGGCTGTTCAGCAATGTATCGGTGCAACCTCCTCATTTTGCATTTTTTTTTTTTACTTTTACTTTGGCTACTTTGTTTTTGTCAACACCATCACCGTAATGTTTTTTTAAATTTGAAAAACATATTTTTGTATTAAAGAGACTATTACTTTAATAACTCAACAGCACCAAAGAAACATATTGTAAGCATATTCATTTAAAACCAATATAACTGCCTCTGACGGTGGTGACACTAATCTGACGGTGGTGACAGTGGCCTCATTACAACATACATTTCCAAAATTTATACCTCTCAAGTCAATGGCTTCTTGCTTAACAACTTTATTTAACTATTTGGTACAAAAAATAAGAATCCTGAGCACTGTTATAAGCATTTTTCAGACTTCAGTCATCACCGTCAGACAGAAAACCTGATGGTGGTGACGTCTGACGGTGGTGACAAAAACCTGCTCTTTCACATGATAAGCATGAGCTGTTCACATTAGCCAGCTTGTTTTCACCCTGTTGCTACCTGCATCAGACCTCTTCTTAAAAAGTATACATTTACTCCATAATCTAATTTAATATTTTTTATACAGAAGTGACGGTGTTGACATGTTATGGTTGTGACAGTAGCAGTGTCCCAAAATATGAAGAGATTTAAGAGAAAATAGAAAACGTCCAGGAGCCTGAGCGGTCTTGAAGCATGCAGTAGAGCTGAAGGTTTGAAAAGGGCTCCTCAGGAATGTAATTGACCTTGTATTTGTAGAGTTTTTTGTTTTTTAAATAAATATCTGACGGTGGTGACGAATATGTGGGACACATTTTGAGCAACCACAAAATAATAGTAAATATTGTTCAAAACTCATCGTTTGTAGTTTTTAATACATATTATGATGTACTCTTTCATGTGGTAAATATATTTTTCAATGAAATTATTACTTTTTGTTGTTTTAATAAAGTTGAAATGATTATCTCCTATCCGAGGACAACTGGTTTTGTAGGCCATGGGCTAACATATAATCATTAAATTAATACAAATTAAAAAATAAACCTATAAAAGAACCTTACAAATGTGCAAAGGACCCCGTGATTATGCCCTTGATTCTTTTTATTCATTAAAATGTTGTAAATTTCCAACAGAAATATCATTTTTCTTAGTGGGACATGATTTATCCAAATTCCCAAGAATCAGTGCTTAACACACCTGTACACGCAGGTAGTGTAGACCAAATAATTAACCGATAAGCACGCTGCAAGGCACAACTTCACATCACGACATTTAATTGTTTCCACAGAAGTTCAGCTCTATTCTGTTGACACCGACAAGGTCATTCTGTGAAGCGGCTGGAGAAATAAACACGCAGCAAAATACACATTCATTCAGTAGTACTGCTGTTTAGTGAAACTTTGCAGAGTAACTCCTAATTTGTTGGTTTGCTGGTGAATGTTTTAAATTCCGTTGAATGATTGCATCTCCTCTACAGGTCGAGAAAAGTCTTCAGTGCTTGGATGAATAAAACCTTTTCAAGCCCAGTGAGATACGATAAGGGTGTCAAGCTGAAAGCAAAACTATCGCTCTTAGTTCCTTAATAGCCGACGCTTTGGTGACACAAGGACAAAAGCAGACATAACAAACACACATGCCTACAGGCGTAGGCAAACAGCAAACTGACTTGAGCAGCTGTACCAACTCAAATCAGACAGTAAGACTGTGATATTCTTGTATTTGAGGATTTGTTGTAATGTGATATAAATTATAATCTTAATCTGAATATAAGATTCCACACAGTTGCAATTAATCCTTTCCAGCACAACTGTCTGTCATGCCTGATGTGCGGCCTTAATGTTTGATTAAAAGGTGTTATTAAGATTTTATTTTTAGCCATCCTCAGATTATAGGCTTATAAGCCTACAAAAGAATGGCATAGGAAAAAAAAAAACAAAAACAAAAAAAGAAAAAAAAACATTATGATTGAGGACTATTGCACTGCTCGGCCTCACACCCACTCAGGAGTAACTAACACATGTTGTTGTAGCCTCAAAATCGGGTCTTAGCAGAGCCTTGAATTCAGCGGAAAGAAAACTCTGAAAAACGTGTTTGTTACATGTTTGATTCCAGTTACACAGGAGTGTTCTCGCAGACGAGTCCCTGCAATGAAAGGAAAACTAAAAATAAATATTAATGATGAGGATAATATGATCAACGCCATGGTGCGCCTCCTCCCGTCACGGTATCGCAGGAAACGCCGCAGCACCGCGCAACGTGTGCGCACACACCAGATGCAAGCAGGCACTGTTAAAGGTCGGAGATCAACGGTGAGACGAGGGTTCACCGGGTGCGGCAAACTGCATGTAGAATGATAAATGCGTACTTTGAGCTCCTGCAGGTCTTGTTTTCTCCTCCCCCTCTGCATCCTCCTTTCTCTACAGTCGCTCTCCGCTTTTATTCTGGCTAAATCCGTACAGATCAGACTAATGCTACAAGACATAGGCATCGCAGTGGGAGCACAGGACTAAAGACACAGGGAGATAGAGATGATTGGAAACTCTCTCTCTCTCTCTCTCTCATGTGTAGCGTTCCTCCTGCCTGCCATTCATTGTGACATTTAAAATACAGTCCATGAGGATGAAGATAATGTTGCACCTAAATCATCATTTTAAAACAGACCGACATAGCCTGAACCGCCGGTTAAACGGTGAAGCCGCGTGCCCTTAACCCTCATATTAGCTGAGCCATAAATGAATGTGTCTGCCCTACATGCTGATGGCTTGGACTGCGGTGTCATCGCTCGATGAATAAGCGCATGGCTGTGCTTTATTCAATTATGCCTCCCTAGGGGGCGCAGCACCAAATGAACTGCAGCCTAATAAACTCCCACAACCACACATCACTCCGCTAATCAGCCGGCAGCCATTATTCTCCATCCGATTCCCTCCACGTGGATCCTGTACATCATGTAGGCACGCAGGAACATGTCGAATAAGTTCAAAACTGTCTGTGATGCCAACAAGAAACAGCGTCTAGAGCCTCCTGTTTGACAGTCACAGTTTTCAGAAGAGATGGTCACATGCACCGCCTTTTTTCAGAAAAATCAATTAACTACAGTGGGGAAAAAAAAACTTAGTTTGGTCTGAAATTCACATAAACATTCTTTAAGTGTGCAACGTCATCGCACATTTCATTGTTATGTGTCAGCTTCCCACTTCCACCACAAATGGAAATCTGGACTCTTGGATTTCTGGCGTTGTGAGAGAGTTATTCACAAAATACACGCTGAATTGTCTGAGACTGTGTGAATAAGAATCTGCCCCGCGCGCACAGATAACAGCTCTATTACTCGAATAAACAGATTTTATCACAGACGCATAGTGCTAGAAAAAGAACACGACCACACACTTGACCATAAATCTAATAATTTGGTACTCGAGGACCATGTTACACATCACTGAAGTAGATAATTACTGTATACACACACACACACACACATGCACGCACGCGCACACACACACGCGCACAAACTTGCACACACACACATACAGAATGAGGTAATTACTGTAATAGTGGTGGAGGTGCTGGGTCCCCAGCAGAGAAGCACAGAGAGCTATCTATGAAAGCCGTCTTCACATGAGAGGCTCCATTAGTATCTGAATCAGCTTCCATGATATTACACCCTCTGTACACACACATTACTAAATTATCTTACACGGCATCATGGTAGCTGCTCACGGGGCCGTGCAGACGAACATTATATTGCAGTTTAACATGAGAAAACAATGTCAAATTTCAAGGCTGCTCAAGCGTGCACGTTTAGCGAGCCTGTTCAGCGATGGCAGCGGCTTCCACACCTCTCTGAGGAGTGCCAGATTTAACACAGCATGCGTGTGTGTGTGTGTGTGCATGTGTAGAGTGTGTGTGTGTGTGTGTGTGGCACTATGACAGTAGTGGGAGGAAGGAAGTCACACGCCATCTCATCTTCCATGAGCCACTGTCCCTTAGGTTGGCTGGTTACATAACTGATGCTAACACAGAACATTGGCCACCTCTAGGGAGGTCGACTGCACGTAATTGTTGTCACACAGGCCTACCTGCTGCTTTGTGCAAGCCCTGCGCTTAAACGGACATCATTTGCATGTTTTAGTTCATTTACTGCAATTCACATTCACTATTCGCTTCACATTCCTCCCGACCATTTTCCAAAGTGGACTTTAGAGTTTGGCTGCCATTCCTGTCCCTTCATTTCAGTGCACTAAAAAAATCAAATTTTAGAAACATGCTTGAGATAGCTATCTCATAACATTTTGTTTTAGTCCAAGTTACTTTATCATTGCATGGTAATTTAGTTTAAAGCCTGCAATGATTTGAAAACCCTACAGGTCTTCTGGTGCATTCACATGCTAGCAGGAACTCCAACATCCGGTACTTTAAAGCATTACATTCATGAACTGGTCGGGCAAAATCAAACCCCTAAAGACAAACAATAAGCAAAAATGGCTATTGCAAAAACCAAAACAATAAATAAATAAATAAATAAATAAAATCCAAAACAAACAAAAAAAGAATAAAGTTATGATATCCAGTCGGGATCACTAGCGAGTAGGATTTTGTTTTTCCTGACTTATTGACAGCATGTAGATGCACCATTCTTCTCTGTCACACTCAAAAACCCACACAGCAGACGCATGCCAGAAAATAGTCCCAGAAGAAAAGATTGTTTTATTAACTAAATGGAGACGTTCTAAAACCAGGCTCACATGTGAGTCAGAGAAGCAGCAAAGTGGTGGGATTAGTAGGTTGATCGCCTGAATGTTTAAAAAAAAAAAAAAAAATATGGATATTGAGTAAATGTTCAAACATAAAAAAAGGATGGCATTCTTTGCAAAATGGCCAGTGGCAAGATATATGTGTATGGGTAGGAAATGGGGCTGAAACATGCAAAAACATGCATGGTCCTTTAAGCATGCACACATACAGACATACAAATAATATACAAATAATATATTCCATATATTCAGCAACTACAGTATGCGCCTTCTGCACACATGCACATATAGTGAATAAAATCTGAAAGCCGTTTATTTCCAGCTTTTCTTCCTTTCTTCTATTTATTTTCTCTTCCACTTCATGGGAAAGGTTACATTACATCCTTTATGTGGTGTTTAAGTTCCCTGGCCCAGGGGTCAATGAAACCCATTTAAAACCCAGCGACTGTTCTTAGCAAAGCATTACCATCAAAAGGAAAAATAAATCAGGCAGAATTTTTTTTTTCCCTCAATCCCTTGAACATTTCAGACTTAAGGTTTTTATGCAACTGTGGCGATACACACTAAGGACTTCAAGGCACTGTGAAGTATCATTGGCTAAGTCAAGACAGGTATATGATTTCAATTGTAATGCCTCAAAATAAACACGTTCTCTGATGTCACACACACACTCACACACACAGACACACATTTTGCCATGTAGAAGGCTTCCAACATCAAGAGTCTGGTGCTGAGAGCATGATCACCACATCACAGAAAGCTCCTCGGCTCAGAAAGGTGCTAATCTTGTCAAAACACTATGATCACTGTAGTGACACATACACTCTCCCAATCATTACAACTGTAATAATACTATTCCCCTTCAACCCTGCAGACCTCCCTCCTGCTCCACCTCCCTCTGTCCCTCTCTTTCTCACTCAATCTGTCTTTGTCTCTCTCTCTCTCTCTCTCACACATACACATACACACACACACAGAGACACACACACAAACACACAGGCTGGCTGGCTCGGTGTGGGTCAGTGTAGTGTGGAGCGGAGCAGAGGTGGGCCGCACCCTGCTATTATCCCCGGAGCCCCGCTCTGTATAATGGCAGCGGTGTGGCACACTGAGCAACGGCTCAATGGAGGGCCTGCTGGGAGCTTACTAACAGGTGAGGTGTCAGACCAGCCGGAGGGAGAACACACACAGAGGAGCGCAGTGCAGGCACATGGGCACAGACACACACACACACACACACACACATGCACGCACACGCGCATTGGTAGACACAATAATGCGGTTGCTCAGCAGTGAGTGAAACAGGCAAGAAATAAAAGCTGCACATGCACGGGGCAGAGAAGTGCACACACAGGAATGCATGAACGTGCACAAATAGACTCATACACACACACACACACACACACATACACACAGAGAGAGCGGTAATAAGCCAGTCGTGCTCTCCGGGGAAAGGGCCAGCGGCCACAGAGGAGGAGAGAGGAAGCAGCTGGCTGCTGAAATACTTCCCCTCCTAGCACTGTAATTTCCTCCCAGAGGCACACCTGGCCCAGCACTCCACATATATACTGTATCTGTGTGTGTGTGTGTGTGTGTGTGTGTGTGTGTGTGTGTCCGTGTGTGTGTGTCTGTGTGTGTGTGTGTGTGTCTGTGTGTGAGTCTATTTGTGCACGTTCATGCATGAGTGTATGCATGTGTGAGTGCGTGTTTTTGCACTTGTGTGTGTCTACACCTGCATGTGTACATGTATGTCCTAATGTGCACTGCACATCCAAATGTGTGCATGCACTGCCTGGTGAAATATCCAAATTATTACATACAATTATGCTTTTTTATATCCATAAACCTTTACACATTCCAGCCCTTCTACTAACTGTGCAGAAAATGCTGTGAGTCGTCCTGAGACCAGCTGCTGTGACTACTGCATTGGGACCAGTACTGATCTGAGACCAGTATCCTCTTACAGCCTCAGGTTTACAGAGCTCTACCTCCACACATCCAAACAGATGGTACAACAATCAATACCCTGGCTGTGGTCCAGCGCGCCTGCACTGAAACCAGATGTGGCACATATAGGCCAAAGCTTGTGTGGCTCATAATTGACTGTGTCGATGTTTATCAGACAGATATATCATATCAGACTGGCTCTCATGTAAACAACCTACAGTATCCAGCACGGTGAGACAGGGCAGCTGGCTGTTATGAAGCCACTTTAGAACACATTCCCTTTTAAAATGACACAAACCAAGTAAATCTTACCCCACAGTAGAAAGATGTTCCTATTTATACATGTGAGGGGGACAAAATAATAGAAACAGCTCTCAGTAAAATGCAGTCCAGTACAAAAGCGCTAACTATGAGCTCAATGCCCAACACAGAACTGAATGAACACCTCTATTACTGTGACAAAAAGAAAACCTGAGCATCATAGGCATCATAAAAGTAAAAGTTATGGCAGTGCATTTATATTGGATTGTGCAGGAGTACCCAATAAAGGGGCCACTGAGGGTATATATGTGAATAAATAAATCGATAAATAAAAGTAACACAATTTCTCACAAAATTACTGAAAACATTACAACAAATTGTTATCCGTTAATCAAAGTATGCAAGTCCTTGGTTAATAAAAAATAATATAAACCTTTTTACTAGCTGAATGATATGATATTTAATGGTGATTTATAAATACACATTTTTTTCTGAATGGATATATTGTATGCTGGGCATTAACTACTATCTTGAAAAGCATAGCCCCATATTTTAAAGTGCCTTAAAATAATGCTTCTGTATTGTTTATGTTTCCAGAGTGTGGAATTTGCCGCTAAGCTTTTCTTTTTTTTTTTTTTTTTTTCTTTTTTTGCTGTTTAATGCATACAGCCTCGCAGAGACCTTGGCGGATGGCATTGTTTACCTAGACTATATACAGTAAAGGAATTCTCCAGTGTAGCCAGCGATTTCAGAGCTTAAAACAGCAGCCGGAGGACATAAGGCGCAGGCATCTCCTAGTCTTGCTCACACTGGGGCTTAGACAGCCATCTTGCTTTGGGGCAAATGCACTGACAGTGCTAGAATGGAGACACGTTGCTTTGGGGCGCTGAGTTAGATAATGGAGACGGATAGAGTCATTAGTCCGTCAGAGCAGAGTGAGATCAGCAGTTGTATACTGGGTTAACTGAGTGTGTGTATTGGCCATGTAACCCAAGGGTGTGCCCAGCAGCATCTTAAACAAATGCTGAATGCAGTCCACACACCGCAGCGGGTTTATGTTGGGCCGTTTATTTTTGTTAATGTGGTTTTTGATGTATATTGTCAAGATTTTGTTGTTTGAGATGTTGGAGCTGGTAAAAAAAGGGTGTTGTGGCTGAGGTCTGAGCTAAAAACAGCTAGAATAAAAATACATCAGCTTTCTCATTCTTGCTCTCATAGCATTATATGCATGTATGCTGATAACTCTGCAACATCTATAACTAATTATTGACAATTAACGTCCAAACAAGCCCTAAGCCATGAAAATGCAAATAGTTCCCTTCCAAACCCCATTAAGCCTGTTACCACTGAAACAACAGCATCTCATCAAAACTAATTCCTAGCATTTCAATCCTAACAATTCAAGTTTATATTATAGTAAAACATGTTTCACAGAAAAAAAAGTCAGTTAACACACATTCAACAACATATCACAGGCGATAAGGCAGACAAAATAGGCTAAAGGAGATTGTAAATACAGGACAGTCCATCATATCGACAAGCTCTCATTTCAAAAAATATCTTTCTGGAACAAAGGAGCACTAAGGACAGACTGCAGTAACTTGGTATGCATCATTTTTCGTTTGATAAATTGGCGTCTGCATGCATTGCATTTGCAGTAGTAACAGGTCATTTAATTACCACAGGAAAACAACTGAACCAGGTGACTCAAACTGCAGCACATCACCTGGGAAAAGACATAAAAATATTTATTTATTTATTTTTTTTTTTTTTTAAATGTGATTAAAGGACCTGGATGGAGAGAAAGCTAAACTAGTAAACAAGGCTAGACTTAAAAAATAAATAAAAGTGAGTTAGTCTGAAAGTGGCGCCAGTCCTTTAGCAGGACGACCTGCTGTGAAAAAAAAACAAACCAAAAAAAAAAAAAAAAAAAAAAAAAAACAGTGTGGAATCAGGCCTGTTCACGTTCACTTGTATGGCAGATTTCTTTGCCTTTTATATTTTAGTTCTTTATTGTATTATGCAGTGTTGACAGTTCTGCGCCGTGATAAATGTTTTCTTTGGTTTGCAATAATAAATGAAGAAAATTCACACTCACATACTTGCAGCGAAGTCAGAGTTTTTTTTTTTTTTTTTTTTTTTAAGGCCGATCCCCTAAATACTGTATGACGTCACCTTTCCAAGGGTTTTTCATTTGGCTTTTTGAGCTTCAAACGAGAGGCGAGCTGCACCGCAAAGTAACTGCCGGGAACCCCTTTTACACCAGTGACGAGTGGCAAATTCAGGCCACTTGTCTGTGTGTACTGGTGTATGTCTGTGTGTGTGTGTGTGTGTGTGTGTGTGTGTGTGTGCGCGTCTTTGTGCTTGTGTCCTTAAGTGCTTAGTCACGACTCTCCTCTTAAAACCCTTGCACCATATGACTATCCTTGTGTCACACCCGCAGAGAGAGTGAGTGAGAGAGAGAGAGAGAGAGAGAGAGAGAGAGTGAGAGAGAGAGAGAGAGGGAAAGAGAGAGAGAGAGAAAGAGAGAGAGAGAGTTCTCGAGGGAGCCCCTTTCACTTTCCTGATGCAGGAGGCAGACGTTAAGCTACAGTGACTAGCACCACTAGCCCCTATCTGACCCTCTCTGACTTCCACTCAGCTCAGGCCGAACACACTGCATTTATATTGGTGCTGATGTGCTGCTGCTGCTGCCGCACGGCGCAGAGCGGAGCGACACAGCGCCGCGCCGCACAGCTCGACCTCACAACAGCACACCAAGGGCCCGGCTCGGCACAGAGCGGCGCCGCTCAAAACAGGGGAGGAAGAACTGCACAGAATAGCACAGCCTGCGGGGCAAAAAACACAGGCTGGCTTTGTGGAGACGCCTGGGGTCCTGTCTAGCTGCCACAGTCCTCCGCCCAGTGTCAGCCCACCAACTAATTGCGAGCGTTTTGCCCCCGGAGGCAGCGGGGGAGCCTCTCGGCCTGCAGAACAATACAGATCTCTGAAATGTCAATGAAACAAGTGAAGTGAACAGGACGGAGCGCGGCAGAGGAGCGGGGAAGCGGCATGGGAAGGAGTGCGATGTTGTAACAGAACGGCAAAGCCTACAGTGAGACACCAGAGCAGAGCCGAATACAGCAGAGCTCAGCACAAAGCTCAGTAGATAAAAGAGAAGACACACTAGAACGCAGAGCAGCACATCATTTGGCTCCAGTGGCGTGATATGTTGTTTTACTCAGAGGATTTTGCCAACAGAAGAGGTGCTTAATTATAAGAAAATGTCGCTTTTTATTTCATTATTTTCTCTTCTTTTTTTTTGTTTTGTTTTGTTTTTTTCAGGGCTCAGTCCAGGTAGCAGACTAGGTGAGGGGGATTGTGGGAAAAAGCCCTGTGGTAGTCCATCTGTCTGGGCATGTCTCAGTACCCTGGACACAACACTGCACTGCTACACACACACACACACACACACACACACACTCCCCGTGGACAAACGAATACCTGACTAAACTCTCCTTCTCTCTCCACTGTCCATCCTCAGCAACAAAGCCTCTGCGGCGGAGGAACGGGGGATGGAGAGATGAGTTTGTTTGTGTTTTAAAAAAAAAAAAAGCAGCATGCATGGATAAAACCAGCGGAAAAGAGGGGATGAGAGGAAAAGGAAATGAAAACAGCAAAACAGGAAAGCATGGATCAAAACCCACATATAGCAGAAGGGGGATAAAGTGAAGGGAGGGTGAAGCCAAGATGTATAGAGGGGATGGATCTCCATCCGTCCGGCGAAAATGAACGGCGATCCCTCATTTTCCATCGCCGTGGCGATTAATTGACGAATGTGCCACATTAATAATAAAGCTTGCTCTCTCCACTTAGGACATTGATTCACACCTCCTCAGCTTATGGTGTGAGAAAGCGATCAATCTCAGTCCCGCTCCGTCTCTCTGTTTCTCTCCTTCTCCGGCTCCTCTATTACCTGGCTAAATATAACTTCCTTCCCTCTGTCTTCAGCCAGGAAATGAGTCCAACATTCAATAACTGGCCGCGCGTTAAGCAGGCCTGGCTGAGGAGATCTCCCGAAATGATTGATTGATTATTAATTAATTCGCTAATGTCCCTGATTGATCTGCGGAGGGGGAGTGATTGTCTGCGCGAGAGAACACGAGATGGAGAGAGGAGGATTGGACGGGTTTTGACTGCGGGGCGGAGGGGAGAGAAGCCGGGGTGATCCATGATGTTTTGATAGATGCTTCCTCTGTGGCTGTGTCACTGTTTTGTTAGTGATATGATGTAACAATTGGAAGGAAAACTGATGTTTACATAAGATTGTTGTGGTCTAGAATAGCTAAGATTCAAAGGGAAAAAAAAAAAAAAGAAAAAAAAAAACACCGAGAGAGACGGAGGGGAAGAGAAATGAAAAGATGCAGAGAGAGAGAGAGAGATCCACATCAAATGCCATTGGGAGCATCACATGCCTGCTTGTCTGTCTGTCAAGTCTGTCTGTCTGCTTAGCCTTGAAAGTCCCAGCACTCAAAGCCAGACGACCATGGAACTCATGCCCACGCCATACACGCACCCACACACACACACACACACACAAAGACACAGACACACACAAACACACCGAGGCCTGTTCTATCCTACGCTATTGATCTGCACCCCACTCTTCATTAGAAAGAAAGATTCAAAGGCAGCAAGGAGCAGTGAGACGTGTTGTGTGTTTGTGTGTGTCTCTCTGTGTGTGTATGTGTGCATTTGTTTGCGCTCAAAAGTGTAAATCCATACATCGAGGGAAGCTGTGTAAACCGCTGCAGCCTCTGTGTGTGTGTGTGTGTGTGTGCCTCCATAGGTTTTTGCCAGCGAACATGGCTGTGCGTGTATGTGTCTGTGTGTATGTGAGTGTCGTGCCAGGTGTCAATAACAGTGGGAGCAGATCTGTGTTACTCTAATACAGTCTGTCCTCGCTGGGTGTTCCTATGGAAACTCTCTCTCTCTCTCGCTCTCTCTCTCTCTCTCTCTCTCTTTCTCTCTCTCTCTGTATATTATTAGACATTCTTGATTCGGCTGCTCAGAATAGGAAGACACAGATCTCATCCGCGGCGATACACTTGTTATGAACCGCTGAGACTCTGTGTAACATGGGAGATTGATTTCCCGGAGAATATTTTCTCTTTGATGATTAGTTGAGATGCAGACTCTCGCACCGGTCGGGGTCGCGATCGATTGACCTCTAGGCGTCAAATCAATCACGGCGATCGGACGGCGACTTCCATCAGCGGGGGCGTGCGGCGCACGCGGCGGGGATGCTCGTCCTAGCGAGTCTGAGTTTGCGTGTCGTGCACAGTTGTAAAATGTTTCACTCTTGATCTACCTGATCTGACGCCACAGCTGATAATTTTGGATACTAACTTGTTGTTGTCGCTGTTTTTTTTTTGTTGTCGTTTTGTTCCAAAACGGGATGTGAGGCATCGGAAAAACCTGGCAAATGCTCTTACAAAATGACATCTGATGAAATATTAAAACAAATGATGCTATTTCTGAAAAACACTAACAGACAACTTACGCCCTTAACTGGCAGAATTATCACGCTTTTACTGACTGGATTACATTCATGACATATTGAATGATCAACTTAAATTAATGATTCCTTTCTCCATCCACAGTGGATACATTTGCATCAAAGCTCTTCATATTTAAATATGCAAATTAAAGCAAATTAAACGTCGCGCTCAACAAGTACTACAGCTCATATTGAATATAAGCTCCTCTGGTGGCAACCAATATGTGGACAAGGTGTAAACAGTGTTCTCCAAATGAAGGTGTAGCCTTGCCTGCTATATTTACTCCAATATGTTGGTGCTAATTTGCATTTAATTTTTAAACTAATTTTAAAGTAATAAAGTATGCACTTTCTGCAAGTGCTACGTGCTGGATGGAAGCAGTGGAAGCACAGAAACTTATGGGAGCTTAATATCTTACTGAAGAGTTGTTGGAAGGGAGCTGCAGCACTTTGCGCCTCTTCAAGTGAAACATTAGACTGAAAACTGTACAATCAAAATATTTTGTTTGCGCTACGCGAGACTTTTCTTGCACTGCTTGGACTATGTGGATTACGTTTCCAAAAATAACTGATACATGCTTATTCTGTGTGTGTATGATGTGTGTGTGTGTGTGTGTGTGTGTGTGTGTGTGTGCGTGGCAAATTATTTTGTGTTCTGGAGATTAAAAGAAGAGAAAAATGGGGCAAGATGATTCCACTTGATTCCCGTGCAGCTCGGCTCGTTTTTCTCCAGTTTTCTTCAATCAGGTGACATTATCTTGAATCAGGCAGCGTGACCTCATTTCACTGCATCGCAAGCCAGAAACATACCTCACCTTGTCAGCACATTTATTTTTTTTCCCCATTTCTTTTGAAAAGGGGCAATATTTTAAGACGATTAATACTAATAATACAAGTTTAAGATGTAAGATGAGGAGATTTTTTTTTTCTGTTGGATGACATTAGGACTCCAAGGATCAAGGGCCCTTTGAATGCACGCTCGTCATTTTTCTGTTGATTTAATCCCAGAAGCAACATTCCTCACGCAGATGTAAGTATGTGCTCCTCTCAAGAATAATGATCCACCCTGTTATAAAAGATCAGCTGTTTTACCTGCAGAGTGGAAAGTGGAGGGGCACACATAAGAGCACCATGCGCTGCAAAAAAAAAAAAAAATATCCCTCTTAACAAGTCATTTATTATTCACCAGTGGGATGAGATGATCCCACTTGTTTCCAGTGATAATGAAGTTGCTTCCAGAATTTTTTTGAATCAAGTGTCATGTTCTTGTTCCTGGAGAGCTGAGCTGTCTTACTCTGTCTCGTCTCATTTCCCAAAAAAAAAAAAAAAAAAAAAAAAATGCTGTAACTACTTTGGAAACAAGTGGGATTATCTCATCCCACTGGCACTGTTTTTTTTTTTTTTTTTTTTTTTTTTTAAGTTAGTTAAAACAACAACAACAAAAACAAGATTTTCATACTAAATGTGAGAATAAAGGACTTGTTAAGGTGCAGATTTGTTGCGGTGCAGCTGTTAATTGTTAACATGCCATAAGAGTAGTGGATTATTCTATTAAAAAAAAAAAAAAAAAAATACCAGTAAGTGCTACCTCACCCTTCAAGCATGTATACGTGTCTCCATATGTTACTCCGCTCTCACTGGAAAATTGGTGCAGTGACAGGAGGACACATCATGAGCATGTGTAGGTGTAATCTTTTTGACAGCAGGGTATGCACACACTGTGACTCACTCCATTTGCATACAATAGGTTGGCTTGATTCTATAAGTAGGTGTGTTTGGGGCGAGGACTGTGTGATACCTATATTTATATATATATATAGTGTTTAACTGAGGGTGAATGAGCATAACCTGTGTGGTGTTTATTAGGAATATACAGCACAGACATCATTAATGGATGAAGTCCCACATTTTGCACAGCGATCAACACAAGATCGGCGTTTCAGAGCTTGAGGAAAATATGTTTCATGTAGGTTTAACATTTTTGGGTCTGTTACCAATGCTTGGCTTGCAGCAAAGCTCAGTTGTAGTTTAAAATGGGAAAAGTTGGAAATTAGCCGCTTTTGAGGAGCAGTGTAAGGAATTAGATCGATGCGGATGAGCAGGAGTGGCCGGGTGAAAGGTGCGGGCCCATGAAAGTGAAGGACGGTACAACGGGGACCGCAGACTGACCTCTGGAGTGGTCTGCCGCCGAGCTGCTGACGGGCGCTTTCTTTACGGCTGAGGAGCGGTAGACGATGTGCGTCCTCCCTCCTCCTCCCTCCTCCTGCTCGATCATCTCGTCGCCCCTCTCCACCGGCTCGATGAAAAACTCCTCCCTCTCCGTTCTGATCATGCCAGCCTGCAACAAGAGGAGGCAGGGGGGGTTAATTGGCGACATGAATATGCCTTACATGAACTTTGACATCATGGGAGTTTATGCCAGTCCCTCATGGAACCACATAATGCCCATCTTCCTCCGCCCTTTCCTCTTTAGCCTCTCCCTCTGCTCTCTATTATCTTTACTAAGACTCTAATGCCTTTCCCTATCAATACTGGGGCGGTAGTGGTGGAAGGGGATCGGGAGGGGGTGGGATGTCGCTCCAGGGGCCCGGCAGCGGGCCGGAGTGACACCTGGCATCTGAGTGGGCCAACACAGCAGCAGGAGATGAGACTGTCCCACTCCCGTCCTGCACTAACACGCTCTGTCAGGTAATTCCCCATGTCCGCCTAACACACACACACACACACACACACACACACACACACACACACCTATGTGCACGAATGCAAACACGCAGGCCTGTGTGTGAGGAAAAGCCAGAGGAGAGACAGAAAAGTAGGGGGAGAGGAAAAGAAGCATGCATACGCATACAGAGCACACACACACAAACACAAACACACACACACACACGCGCGCAAACAGTTGCATGCACATACACCAGGAAAACAGGCTCTGGGAAAATTGCCCGTCACTCTCTTTAATTCCATCTGTCTGTTTAAGACAACTGGTAATTACCAAGGCAACGCACTGCTGTAGAGGGAAGCCATGGGGGAGAATGCACAGACAGGATAGAGAGGCTTTGGAAGAGCGCGGAAAAAAAAAGAGGAATAAATGAAGGAGAGAAAAACATTGATACGCTCAGCGCTTGTCTCTCTCCACCCTCCCTCTGACAGGAGAAGGGAGGGATGATGAGCGAGCTGAACAGAGGAATGTGAATTGACGATGAAACGAAAAACTACAGTATGCATGACTGAAGAACGTGCGATGAGAAGTTGAGCGCGCGCACTGTCATGCGAGCGCTTTGCCGAAAACAAACGCCACCCTGGGGCGCAATGACCCGCGACAAGTGGCACTCCTACGTAATAATCTGCCATCTCTCTGACAGCACGCATCACCTTAAAAGCTGCAATCTTTAATTATTCTGGATTTTACAGCCTGATAAGAGGGATACGCTTATGCCTACGGCGCATTCACAGATGTCAAGCTATCAATTTACAGTAATCAGTTTAACAGTAAACATACCATCCACCAATTAGTTTCAGAACAAAAAAAAAAAAAGAGAAAAGAGAAAAATTTCAAGGCTACCTTTCTGTTGGGATTTGTGTGCATTGGACAAAAAAGTACAAACTCTGTGCTATCTCATGAGAAAACCTATATAATGTTCCATACAGTATTCATCATTAACATAATCTAAGGGTTGCAGTTGTGTGTTGCTGAGGAACTAGATGCTGGTAGAGGTACAGGTACATTGGCTGCAGAAGACCTCAGATAATGGTCATGGTTATGGCCTCTATGCATAATTCAGAAGTAAAATAGAGGAGGTTTTAAAGTGTAATATTCAAACCTCCAGTTTTCTGAAGTCACAATGAAACAGCATTTTGAAGCCCACTTACTTTCTCAATTTGATGTATTTCCTGCTGAAACAGATTATTACAGTGGGAATTGGCACAAAGAGGCATTTTTCCAAAGTCCAAACTAAGGCCGTTTTATTTAATGGTAGGGATGTGACTGTTTGAAAATGTGGTGGTATTACTGGTTGATTTTTTTTTTTTTTTTTTTTTGTTCCTGCCCGCTGCTTGAGCATGAAGTCATCTTTAAACACAGGGCTTTTTGTCATTTCTCTATTTTGTGCCTGCCCGTCTCCTCTCTCCTCCGTCCTCCTGCCTGTGACCCGGAAATCGATCTCAGCACGCCATCTTGAAGGATGTCTCAATCCCTTACGCTGCATCTGGAGGAGAGAGGAGGCGCGCTGGAGGAGCTCTGAGTGAGGATGCACAGGTGTGTCCTGTGCAGAAGTCTGTCCAGTTTTGTTTTTTTTTGTTTTTTTTGAATGAATGACATAGGCTTTAAATTCTCCACTTTATCTGGGGTTCATAGTTATAGCAGGATCATGTAATAATTGTTGGTGCAGGTTTCATTTTTTAATTTATTTGTGCGGTACATTTTTTTTTTTAAAAAAAAGAGTGACGTTTGAGAATTTTTTTCCAAATATTTTTTTTTTTTTATTTAAAATTTCCAAAAAAAAAAAAAAAAAAAAAAAAAAAAGCTGGCTGATTCTACCAAGCACAACTTAACTGTCAGCTGATGGGTCAAATAAAAACTGAACTGCAAGTAGACTATAAGGCACCTGTTTAGTCTACCTGATGCCTCCTCTGGGTTTAATCTTTTTTTTTTTTTTTTTTTTTTTTTTTTACCCATTTCTTAAATGTTATATATCAGGTCAGAGATCTGAATGCTGTCAGACAGATCTACATCATCATCATCGTCATTTGACCAACACTTTTTAAAAACCTGCTGTGTTTCACCACAAAGTGAAATGGAAATGAAAGTAAAGAAGTGCAGTTGGGATGTGAGATGACATTTGTATTTCATTAACTTCAAATTATGCATGCCAAACTAATTTTATACATGTGAAATACTTCATACTGTAACTAAACTTAACTAAACTAACTTAAAATGAGGCTCAAGTGAGCAAGGATGTCTCATTTTGTTAACTGCCTGTAGCCTCGCCTCCTCTCTCCTCCAGTTTCTTCCTCGCCTCCTCAGCTCGCATCTCCTGGGGGGCGGGACTACGACACGAGGAGAGGAGGCAAGGAAAGGAGTCAAGGATGTACAAAGAGGATACACTGTCCTTCAGGGTGTAGATGGAATGGGAGTTTGGTGTGAAAATAGATTCAAATTGAAATCTTGTGGATTCTATGGTATTTATTGTGAAATAGGAGAATATCCTGCCATGGGAAATTAGCTAAAAAGGGTGAAAAGGGTATTTTTGCTGTTGTTTCTGCGTTCATGAGAATTTCAACCTTTGTTTTGAGGCACACTGAGATAATGTGTTACAGCGAGCAGCCGTTTGAATGTTGCACTGCAAAATTCTTGAGGCTAAAGCAGAACACCGCCAGAGGCTATGAGCGTAGAGAAAATACTCCCGAAAAAACCTGAGGGGACGAGGGAGTCTGAGCTCGACGGAAAGTCTCAGTTTATCCGACCCCAGAATACATATGAAAATACTACAGGACATACTGCGCTGTGCATTATCCCTCCGACTCTCTCAGGGGGCCGGCTGTGTGGTGCGCAGTCATGAGAGAAGACCTCGCTCCCCTCCATTGACCACATCCATATACATGATGGCTCTCTGTCAGTCTATAGCATCTGCGTGGAACCGGACCGCACCGTCAGAGATAACAAACAGCACAGACGCACGTGCTGAAATGTGGAAGCACCTTGACTCCATCTAGTCATTTTTATGTGGAAATACCACACTCGAACGTCCAAGAATGCAGGGAGCAGCGACTGAGCGGTGTCTGTGGAATTCTTTGAGCTGTAAAGGCAACAGAGTGTAAGAACCACCGAGACCTCAGAGAAGTTGATATGAAAGGATATTAAAAGAATTGGCCTCTCAGAAATTAAAAAAAAAGACCCTTTTTTCGTGCCTTTGCTCTCTGAGCTTTTCCCATCCTCCTTTTCTCTCTCTCTCTCTCTCTCTCTCTCTCTCTCTCTCTCTCTCTCTCTCCCTGTCATTCTGAGGCTTTGGTCCCGGAAGGATGTCGACAAGCCGCTGACCTGCCCTCTCCCTTCCCTCCCTCTCTCTCTCTCGCTCTCTCTCTCTCTTTCCTCCTCTCTCTCATCCCTCCATTTCCCCAAGCCGTGGTGCGGCATTCCGATCGGAGCTGATGGATCTGCGATGGTGCATGCGTTCCCGCTCCAGAATACCAAGCAGTGGGGGAGAGGAGAGCTGTGTCAAAGAAAAAGATGACATGTGGGACTGGGAGACATGGTCGGATCGATCAGAGCCGGCGTGGTGCGGGCAGGGGGGCGAGGAGGGTGGTGGGTGGTGGGAGGGGGTTTTAGGGGGGGGACTGGACATCTTCTTTGAAAAAAAAAAAAAAAAAAAAAAAAAGAAGAAGTGGATAAAGCATCAAAGAGTCGGTACAGATTTCCATAGTGCGAAGCGTTGTCTTCATCCCCTCTAAACCAGGAAGCAGGCGAGGCCTAGTCGAGGGGATTACGGGGAGGCTTGTCCAAACACTGTGTCCAGAACAACTGAGTGAGATTCAGATTCATCTGAAAACACCGCAGACCCTAACACCAGAACACAAGACGGCTTATTCAGAGGCTCGCCAGCAGGGTTAGCTAAGACCGTCACGGCGGAGCGATTTTTAAATCATACATGGGCATTACCGCTATCTAAACGCTGCCATGTTTCATATTTCCTGTTTATTTTTCACTTCTCCGGCACCATATCTGATCAATTATAAGCAGTAAAGGGAATTCATAAAGCACGCAGCGGTGAACAAAACAAAAATGAATAAATAAAAACACTTCCTGCTCTGCTGTTTTAGTCACATGAAATATTACCACTGTTCCAGCAATAAATGTTAACTATGACTCTTTTTTTTTTAAAGGTGCACTATGCAAATTTGCCAGGGGTTGATTTAAGTGAGGACCATTTAGACACAACTTACAACGAATGTGGAATAAGCACGTAATGTATCATCAGGCCATGATAACCATGCAGAATCAACCCTCAGATTACATGCTCTTTTATTCCCTGTTGTTTTACATAGCGCATCTTTAATGTTAGAAAGGTTTCAACAAATTAGGGCGTCAGGGTGTCCTCAGCCACTTTAGAAACATATGAAAATTGCACACCATCACTTCTCGTGAATACATAATCGTGCAAGTGAGACCTTTGTGTATTTGATGCCGTGTCGTGTCTTTAAAGTCCACTGAACACGCACACAGGTATGGACAGATGGTATCGTGCATTTTAAATATGCAACACCGAATGAGCATAATGATTTCACTGGCTGTCATCTAGACAAGCAGTCAGTAGTCCCACTCAGTCGTATGGAGCAGAGGCAGGAAATGCATGAATCAGTTCGCGTTAATGAACTGACAGAATGCATTTGCCACTGTGTTTTGTGAATAACCCCAACAGTCACACAGACAGGACTGGTTTCCAAAGACCAGAAGTGAAAGCAGTCGTATCAAGCACTGCACAATTTGGAAATACTGGCACTTTACTGATGGCGATAATTACTGGTTACAACATGCAAAACCCTCAAGAAGCTCATAAAATTGGATGTGCTGTTTGTTGTTGAAATACTTCTTACAGGTTAATGCATCAATTATTTAACCCTAATCATATATGATACACATTTTCAATTCCATTTTTCGTTTTCAGTTTAATCAATACTTGACCAAAATACTGTTGTATACCTTTGAACACTTCCTCTGTTCACCCTGGACCATACCATTGGCACTTCAAGTACATATCATATATCATACACCAGAAAGGTTGTGTAATAACATATATATATTTTTTTTTTTCTTTTTTTATATATGTTTTGTTATAGGACTAAATAAAGGGTTCAATTTCCAATTAACAAGCTGGAAGGAACCATTCTTCACAGCAAGTACTTTGACTTTTTAGACTTCAGTATGGTTTCCTGCTGCACTCTTACTTAAAGGACCTGTAATGTTGAATGTGTGGCCCGTGTACAACAATTTACCCACATTTTGCATTGCAACAAACCATTTGCAAATTACACTATGTGTGGGTACAGATTTCACAACATATAATCAAAATTAATTTTTGGTTGAACCTTATTAGGTTCCGCTTCTGTGGCTTACAAAGTTGTCGGCATTTGTAAACCACAGAAGTGATGATTTGCTTTGTTTTCGGTGGACTGACTGTTTTACTTCGGCCAAATTCAAGTGACAGTGCCGCTGCTTTTAGGAAAACTAAAGCTGACGACTTTATTACGGTGATGGAATACTGGTGTGCAGAAAGTCTGAAGTCTCTGAAAGTTCATTTTCATATTGTAGTAAAATGAATAGAAACCAATGGCTGGATAAAAGGTACGAAAAAATATACTCATTTTCTAATATACAACTGTTTCCTTTGGGAAAAAAATAGCAGAAATTTGAGATTTGTAGATATTATGGTCCTTAAAGTAAAATTGCTAATGCAGGATTTTCACTTTTATTTTATATTTTCCCATAATGGTAATTTGTTTACCATTCACTGCCAAAAACTTAAGTTGACCGGCTACCAAGCAAAAAAAAAAAAAAAACACCTGACATGTTGCCCAATCAAATCTATTTCAGGTCACATGTCAGTCAATTAGATCAGCCCCTTGTCCCCTTCATGAGGAACGATTTCTCACCAAAGAGGCCTAAAGAAGGGAAAACAGTAGGCTAATACACTCTCTGGAAAGTGTAACCTGTCCACGCCATGTCTTCACATCTGGCTAATCTTAGAATTACACATTTCACACACATACACACACACACACACACATGTGCACGATCTGACATGTATACCGAGTTATTATTACCCTCTTAGCCACTGAGATTGTGACACTAACCACAAGCCTCCCCTGGAGACCTCAGGCCCATCTGCAGGATCCAAATGGAGAGGCTACAACCTGGGTGTCTGGTTACAGAAGGGAGGATCCTCTGTATTTGAAGACATGCCGAGGTCTATTTAAGGAGCCGGAGAGAGTAACATGAGTCCCGGCTAAGTGTCCTGGGGGGCACGTGAGACAGAGAAATAGCAGAATAGCAATGTTGAAGTGGAGGAGCGGATGTTGTGGTGAGGATCAAAGTCACACCCGGTTGGGGCCCTTCAGCTCGGAGCTACTCAGTGTGTGTCTCTGTGTGTGTGTGTGTGTTTGATCTGATTCATAGCCCTGCTACTGTTGGCTAGCTTCACACACAGTTGCACACATGCATCCACAGGCAAGCAGGCAAAGCACACGCACTCACAAATAAACACACACACACACACACACGGATATAGCTTTGATAGTGACTCACTCACTCACACTATGTAACCCTCCGATTCATTCATCCATTGAGTCATAAGAGAATCAGGCTCGTCGTACAATAGTAAAGCTGATTCGACGAATTAGCTCCACTTCAGAGGGAGACATGAAAAGCGCATGTCACCAAAAATATTAAGAGTGTTTTCTTTAATCATAAGCGCAACAAATCGTACCTTCACGCTACAGTTGAGCTCGGAGAAAGCCAAGTGTTGCGTTTGGATTATGATTATAACTGAGGCAGGGATGCGGATTTTTCTTGAAATTTATGAAGGCGTGCATGAACCGGGGCTATTTAAAACACTCAGGGATGCTAAATATATAAGACATTTATGACCCCTGGCAAACCTTTCCTCTCTACTGCCTTACTCTCACAGGAGAATAGGTAGAGAGCAGGGAGTGCGGCGAGAACTGTAATTAAGGTTAAGTATTAAGACAGATTCATTAAGTGAATTAAATTATTTGCTTAATGTCCTGAAGAGCGGGGCGATTGCCCAATTATGTTAATCGAGGATATGCTAGGAGGATGAGGAGAACGAATCCGACACAGCAAACAAAATGTAGCAAATGTAAACACACGGAGGAGGGGAGACCCTCTTATGCTATTTTCTTCTCTGCCCTCCATCAGTTAAAGAAACACTCACATGCACATCCACACACACACATAGAACTTGACCGTGTGTGTGTGTGTGTGTGTGTGTGTGTGTGTGTGTCTGTGTGCCAGATGCCAGTGTGATTTAAGTCCCAGAGGACTTAGTGATGCGGCCCTGTTCCTGTCACCCTGCTCAGCTCATTACCTAGAGTGGTCTCTAAAAATGGTCACACTCCAAAAAACCAAACACACACACACACACACACAGTTGCATGCACACACGTCCACGCGCGTATTGCATGCACGTATTGTAAGCACACACACACACAAACAGTTCCTCCCGTGCTCTCTCTCTCTCTCTCTCTTTTTCCCTCTCCCTCTCTCTTTCCCTGCCTCCTCCCTCTCATTTGCAAATTGTTCATTTTTGCCCTACATTTTTCATCACAATATGTCAGCCAAAGTACACATACACGTGCTCACACACACACACACACACACTGACTCTGGGTCAGTCCAGGTTAAACCTCTGCAGTCGGGTCCGTGCACGTCAACTGTCTCTGACCCCTGAAAGACAAAATAAATAAATAAATTCTAAAACGGGGGGGAACGGTAAAAATGCAGAAGCAAAAAGGAAGGAGGTGGTGGTGGTGGGGGGGAGAACAAACATCTTCCTTTTTAATGAGTGCGACCCCCTCGGTGCACTTCGGGTCACGGGCTCCGCGCTCACCCAGTGCTCCATTTCCTGCCTGCCCTCCCCCCCCCTCCCCTCCCCTCCGCTGCACCCATTACTTTCTCCTCGGGGCAGGCCTGCTCTCTCTGCCTCCACATAATCTGCTCCTTCTCCCTGTCACTTTCTCCTCCTCTGTTGTTTTGTTTTGCTTCTCTCCCTTCTTCTCCCCTTACCGTCCCATTAATATCCCATCCTCCCTCATTCGTTCTCGTTGCACTGAGCGGGCGAGGCGGTCTGGAAGTGTGAGAGGGTGGATGATGATGGTGAGGGTGGTGATGATGTGGAGGCCCAGGTGGAGGAAAAAGAACAGACAGAAAGACACACCGCCATGTGTAAACATACTTTGGACGGCAGGGCCCTAAGAATAGCAGTAGTTAGCCAAACCTGGTTAGCCTGACCACAAGGCCTGTGGAAATTTTGGTTCAGGCTGAGTGTGTTGACACAGAAAGAAACACAATCGCTGACAGGCTGGCAGATAGACTGAAAGACAGACTGCCTCAGTGGAACCGCCCGCCCGCCCCCCCACCTCCATCTCAGTTTCTCTCTCTCTCCCTATTCCTCTTGTTATTCATCAGGACAGAAGCTCCCTCCCTCTGTTTTCTGTCCAAACAGAGATTATGAATCAGCAGAACGAGGAAAGGGAGACGAAGAGAAAATAGAAAGAGGCGGAATGAGCGAAGAGAGAAGTCGGTGGAAAAGATACGTGCACTAACCAGCCTGGGAGAGGAGATTGGTGACAAAGTGCTGGGTAAAGATGAGACAGTTTTAAAGTGGGAGATGAATGGTGGCGAGGGAAGAAAATTGGAGACAAGAGAGGAGGGAAAAATAACACAAACAAGAGCAATTTACAGAAGAGTCAAAGCTGAGAGGAGAAGTGGGATGAGGAGGGGAGAGAGAGAGGACGAAGGTTACCGATTGAGAGAGAAGTCAAAGAGATACGGGGTCACTTCAACACATCTGGAATGCAGCAGACATCCTCCTCCGCCTCATCCTCCTCCTCCTCCCTCTCTTCCACCATCTATCTCTTTCTCTCCCTCTCCCTTTCGTTCTTTTATTTTTTTTTTTCCTTCTCAGAAGTCTGACAGCTTTCCCAGACAGCCAAATGTTCTTGGCCTGTCCAACATGGAGGCATCAGTGCAGGCGTGGGGGATGTTTACAGTCTCCTCTCTTATTTTCTCCTGGTGTGGTCTGTTCACAGTGTGGCTCAGGTATGAGCACGAGGGTGGGATTCTCAAAAGAAGTGGGTGTCCGCTTTGCTGTAAAGCAGGAGGCACTTTCATACCGTCTGACTAACGAGACGGTGTTGGAGCTACAAAATTCAAATTGCACTGTTTGCATTGGGCTGGTGCATCCTACTGTGAACTGGCAATTGTGGTCAGTAGCTATATGGTGGCAACACAAGTTGGTAGGGCTTGGAAGTATACCGCACATGGTTGGGCAATGTGCAAATGGCTGCAGCTAAAAAAAAAAAAGCAAAAATGTTGGAAAGAATTGTGACCATTTGAAACAGTGTCACTTGTTGACTCTCCAAACTCCACTGAAATCTGACGTCAGCCCTCACTAGTTCAGCGTAACTTCGGTGAAAAGGACAAGTTCTTCATTTTAACCCTCCTGTTATGTTCACATTTTTAAACATCTCAATTTGACCCCTGCAGTTTAAACTTCCACTAAATTATTATAACTAAAATTGTTATCAAAGTTTATGTGTCAGGTACTTTATGTTTCTTTGTTGATTACCTAAATAGCCTTTAAATAAAACATAACTCCCTCCCACCCCCACTTATACATCCAGTATTCCTATTATGCGACAATGGAAAAATATTCAAATCACCATAAAATCTCACTGATTGATCTAAAATTGGAAAGAAATTTAAATTTTGGTGTTCTAATGGCTTTATATTATTTCTAAGTAACGATTTTTGTTATTTATAACCGATGCGTTACAAAGTGTGTAGAGGACATTGAAAACATATCATCATGTGAATTTCATCTTTACATTAGGAACACTCATTAAATATGAAGCAAAAAAAAAAAAATGATGTTAATCATTTATTTAGAGATGTTAAACATTGGCTGGGGTCAAATTGACCCCAAACATAATAGGAGGGTTAAACAGCTAAGAGACACCAGCTGAAACTGAGACTAACTCAACTTATATGATAAGCAACTATAACCACTTTTACTCACCTGTGCAAAGATGTCGAGCCTTTGATCTAACCTACTTAACCACGTAAAAAGACAGCAGCGATGTATCAAAGACCTCCACATCCGTAGCAGCAGAAGTGACAACCTAATTCGCCTGCGTTTGAACGTTTCAGCGCTTGAAACGCTGCCAAGAGATGGCACAGGGCGCCTTTCCGCCGCTTTGGTCTTTGCTGCAAAAACCTCTAACCTTCATGAGTCATCAACTTGCCGTAAGTTAGTTTATATAAAAGTTAGCAAAATGTTACCAAGGGGGGGACTGTGCACATAAAAATGGCCGCTGCTGCTGTGACCATCCTGAAAGGTTCATTTGGATGGGTACAGTTCCACTCCATGTCCTGGCTGGATAAAACCCAACCCAACTGGAAGGCGTGTTGTTGTGAAGTGGCACACGGAGGGTGTGTGATGCGTGTCTGATGTTGTGTGAAGTCCGCCGTGACCCCCCAACAATGTGAACGTGGCCTTGACAGGGAGATCGCGCGGCAGACAGTCTCAGAGCGAATGCCTGTCTCGGGAGCTGGGTGTCTGTCTGAGGCACATATCCAAAAATACCCAACTTTACCTCGGGTAAATTGGGGAATGAGGTGATCTTCACATCAAAACCACTGAAACAGCAGCCTGACAAGATGAGATCTGCGCTGGCGTCCCAGGTTCGGGGCTGTGAGTGATACCGGTACAGCGAACACATTGTCTCTACAGGAAAAATATAGCATACGGACAGAAATATATCTGGGCTGCAGCGTCAGCATATGCTCATCAAAGTGACAAGCCTGACACACATTTTAATAGACTGGAGGTTAGTCTTTAGGGATCTTTAGCCTCTGAGTGTTCTCTGCCCTTTCTATACTCACACTGCTAATGCCAACACACTCATACTGACACACACACCCACTCACACACACACACACACACACACAGAACCAGCCAAGTAGTCATCAATCCCTCTTACTGGCCCAACCCAACAATCGATCAGGGTGCATTCGTGTGTGTGTGTGTGTGTGTGTGTGTGTTGCCATACGTGAATGTTTGTGTGTGCGGTCTTCCGAATTGATAAATGACCTCGATTAGCGGCGACTGACCGCTCTATGATTGCAATCTAAGTGCAGCGGAGCAGCTGTTCCCAGAGCAGCGTTGTCCAAAGCAGTCTGTGATTAATACCACAGCACTCTAATGAATTACAAACCAACCACTGGCCTGGGATCTGCTGGCCGGTAATCACTAAAATGCTGCGCCTGGAAATTTGTGTCCCTTTACGGTTCGAGTTTAAAGTAAATCCCGATGAAAAGTGTGGATTGGGATTGGGTTCATACAAACACAAAACATGTTAGCACAGTTTGTATATCGGCGTGTGTGTATTGTCCCAAAGGAGAAGGCTTCATCTGATTTGTGGTTTAAAAACTAACAAATTTATGTATCAGTGATGAAATTCAACCCAGTTTCAGATCTCTGCATATTTGGTCCTCTTCAGTTGTTTGGATAAAGTGTCATGTTGGATTGTGGGAATGTGCGTAAATGAGGTCTGTGTGTGTGAACAAGACTCATCGCAAAAACACAATAACCCTTTTTCTTCTCAGTTACAAAAAAATCCCTTTATCTCTCTCCCTCACTTTCTCACTTGCCGTCACCCCCCCCCACCCCTTCTCCGTCTCTCTCTCTCTCGCTTCCACCTTTCTGACCCTCGCTCCTATCGACCCCGCCATGATACTGTCAGTCACACACACACACACACACGTACACCTGAACACACTCACACTGGCACATCCGCACAGACACAAGGACACACACACAGATCCACGCCCATCCTCATCCTTATCTCTACTCTATCTCTATATCTCCACATCTATCGGGTATACCTGTAACCTAGCAACAGAGCAGAGCCAAGACCCTCCCCTACCTGCTCACTCCACAGACTGCTGGATCCGCGAGCCAATCGGATCGTCTCCCAGCAACACTCGCAGCCAATCAAACGCTCGCTTGAACTGGGAGTTGCCCCTTGCTCTCCACCCTTTTGACCCCACATGCAGGCGAAGAAGTGAGCATGCGCACGCACAGGAAATGTATGCATGTGCACAGAGGCTGAGGCGTGTGCACACACACACACATACACATACACACTCTCTTGAGGCCGCCAGGAGAGATCACAGGATAGGGCTGACTTGCCTGTTGATTTCATAACAGCCACCCCTTCATTTGCAGACTGAGGGAAGCTACCTGTGGAGCTGCTATGCACATACAGTATGCATACACACACACATCACACAAACACACACACACATAGCAAAGGGACACGCTATCAGAGCACTAATTAAAAAAAAAAATATGAAGATTCAAGTTGTTTTGGTTAGATGATTATTATTATGTGTTGTGGTTTTGACTTTTTTTTAACAACACATTTTATCCATCCGCCTTGGGAAAAGAGCAAAAAGTACTTTTTTGGGTTGGGCACCTTTTTGTGCATGACAGAAAAATCTCAATCACACAATCATGTATTAAGACAAAACTTATGTCAACATACCTTCACATTAGGGCATGAGTGATACTGGAAAAATCAAATATTGCAATATTTTTTTAACCAAATACCTCAATATCAATGTTGCTGCGATATTGCAGGGATGGCTATTGGTGGTGTTTTCACAAAATATTTACACAATGGCAGTCTTGATAAACAATCATTTGTATCGTGGATGTGATGACAAAGCAGGTAGAGGCAAATAATAGACCAAATAAAAAAAAAAAAAAAAAAAAAAAAAAAAAAAAAAAAAACAGTCAGAAAGTTCATTCCTTTACTGTGCAGTAATGCAGCTTTTAAAACCAGGAAAAGACAACACTTATCACAATATTATGATATCCAAAATCAAAGACAGTGTCTAGCCTCATACTGATAAATATCGCCCAGCTCCAGATGAGGTGATAGCTCTGTTGAGGGTCCCATGATAAAGCATGTCAAACTGTCTAACTTGAGCTGAAATCGGTCATTTGGACGCTGCAAAGAGCTCGTTCAGTCAAAAACACACACTTTCCTGCGGCTAAACTCCTAGCTCGTTAAGTTCAGCGCAAGTGCATATCAGCGTCTCGTCCGCGTATGCATCGTAATCGACCGAGCCGCAATCAGAACACGCGCCGACACGCCGAGACATAATACATCCCCGAAGTGTACGATCACAAAGTAGCGATCTGTGAGGACAGTTCATTCCACAATGTCGGCTGGTGTTTCTTCTCTGCGGGGGATCTAGCGATATCCCGGGCTAATTAGCTATTTTCTCGGCGCCAATCTTTCTCGCCGGCCACCGCTGGCTATTTCTCCACGTCTTTCTCCCTCCATGTGGCGAGGAGGGAAAGGTGTGAGGGTAAAGGAGTGCGTCTATACCAAGTCGAGGTGTGCCTGTCTGTGTGTGTGTGTGTGTGTGTTTGTGTGTCTTCATTTGACCGTGTGCTTTCATGGCATGGAGACCTGTTGTGTTCAATGCCCCTCTCTCTCTCTCCATCCCCTCTTTTTCTCTCTTTTCCATATTCTCACCATACCGTTGGCGAGAGAGCCGGCCTGTGATCTGCAGATGAGAGGAAGCCACACTCATGTTTATTTTCTCTCTCTCTCTCTCTCTCTCTCTCTCTCTCTTTCTATATCCATGCAGCTCTCACACACCCCACCTCTCTCTCCCTCACACCCTGTCTCCCCCCACCTCCCCACCCCTTTTATTTTCACATTCCCTTTCTGGCTTTCCACTGGAATCTGTCAAAACATGGTGGAAGCTGTGGGAGAGGATGGGAGGGAGCGGATCCCTCGTCTACCTTTGAATTGTGAGAGCTCCCTCTCTCGCTCTCCCACGTCGGCTCTGGTTGCGCAGCTTCAGAAGGCGACGATCAAAGCGGAAAAAAAATTGCAAGAATTAATCAACTTCTCGTTGGATAGACTGATATGATGTGAGAGAGGAGAGAGAACAAGAGAGAGAGACAGAGAGAGAGAGAGTGATGTATGTGTCCACGCAAATGTACACATCTGTTACTGCAAACCCTGCCTTTCACGTGAGCCCTCACTTCATGTGCATGCATGTATGCAAACAGGATCAACGCATTAGTGAATGAAAACTGCCACCGGCACGAAACAGAAGCCAGACCACCAAACTTTGAAATTCCCAGTCCCACTGTCACAGACATGTCAAAAATGTAGCGGCGCTGAGATCTTTCATCCTCCATTTTTTTCAATACATAAATGCAATGACTGGTGATGTTTTCTCAGATCTTCATATTTCCAACAGATTAAAAAAAAAATGTCTGACTAGTGACGACTAGTATTCCAAGAATTCCAAGGCCTCAAAGAATTCAAGGGATGTAATTCCCTGTGACTTTCTGTTTTCAAGTGTCTACCAGTGTGTGATGTACATGTGTGTCTGCATGTGTGTATGTGTGTGTGTTTATTTGTGTGTACGTGTGTTGATGAGGTAAGGAGGCGGTGTCAGAGGGAAGCAATGAGGTGAGGACACAAGGATCACAGAGCCTCTTTGTTCTCCATCTCTCTCTCTCTCTCTCTCTCTCTCTCTCTCTCTCTTTCTCTCTCTTTCCAGCTTTGCGATGTTACAAACAAGACGTGGACACGCACTCACATGGCGTGCGTGCAAGAAAAAGCACCTCACATGACCAAGAGTGTGTGCACCTGTCCACGTCGGTTCGCATGCAAGCTGCTTGTGTGTGTCCTTGTGCATGAAGAAGTGTGTGTTGCAGCCAGGCTCTTCTGTGTGCACAGGAAAAGGCCTGATCACAAGGCAGGGGAAAGCACCACAAGGGCCGAGCAGGGAGAGGGACTGGGTGGAGGGACGCTTCTGCTTAACCACGCCACACTACAGCTCGATTCATTTGCACCGACTTAGATCCTGAGGTGATCGGTGCAAAACATTAAGCACCACGAGGTGAGACACATCATGAAGGAGAGCTTCTCATGTAACAGTTTCCTACTTGGGTTTATGCAAAACACTGCAACAAACAGGCTAAACAGTCAATTCATAGTTGATTTTGAAAAAAAAAAAAGTGGGATTATATCAGCACTGGCACATTTTAGCACTTGTTTTAAAAGAGTTAATGACTTGTTATGGTGGACATGTACTGCAGTATAGAAGGAACCAACTTCATCTGAGCCTGTTTAAGACCTAAGAGTCTTTTTGCCTTCTGCCAAGTTGTTTTTGTTTGCTTCTTTGTTTGTTTGTTTGTTTGTTTGTTTGTGTGCACAGGTCAGGTCCAGACTCAAGATTTAAGTTAGTGCAAATGAATTCCAGCGACATCTTGAGGCCGTCCGGGGTTGACTGTAGCACAGATTCAGTAGGAGACTCAGTGGGCAGGGAGGTTTGCGAGGTCCGTCTGGTGGGCAGAACAGAGAGAAAGACAGAGATGGGGGGGAAGAAGGCAGAATGTGTGTGGGAGAGAAAAAACACTAAACAGAAGGTGAGGCGAGACAACTGAGTGGGGGGCCCTGAGACCAAGATGTGCTCAGGAGGGGTGTGTGTGTGTGTGAGAGAGAGAGAGTGAGTGAATGTGAGTGTGTGTGTGTGTGTGTGGATGTACATGTGGCTTATGTATGAGATGTTGCATAAGCGCAGGTGTCAGCAGGTGCATGCAAGCACTAATACGAGCTGGTGCATTATTGGCATCTGCGTGTGTGCGTGCTTGTGCATGAGCCCGTGCGTTTGTACATGTGTGTGTGAGTGTGTGTGTGCCTTAGGACAATGCTGCTTCCTCATTACCCAACTGTTTCCTCAGCACTAATGAGGATTCTCACCGTCACCAAGGTAATCAAGGTCAGGCCTAGGCCAACACACACACACACACACACACACACACACACACATCTCACACTGCTGGAATTGTCCAAGCATTTACATTCACACCGTCTCTCTTCACCTGTGTTGAAGGTAGCCCGACAAAAATACTGAAAATCAGGGGAAAAAAAACTCTAGAGGGAGATACAAAAATGTTTGTTTTTGAAAGCCAAAGAGCAAAGGGCTAATGGCTGGAGCTCTACAGGAAGCCACATGGCCCAAACAGAGTAGTAGGAAGGATGTGGGTGTGATGTTATGTCCCTCCCCTGCCCTCCTCTCTCCTCTATCTTTTTCACCAGAGAGAGAGAGAGACAGAGAGAGAGAGAGAGACAGAGAGAGAGAGGGCAGAAGGGAGGGCTGTAGAAAGCGAGGCAAAGATAGGGAGAGGGAGAGACAGAGGAGCAGGGAGAGGCTGGAAATGGGAGTGAGAGGGAGGCAGAGTATGATGTGCAGAAAGAGAAGTGGGCTGGGAGGAGGAGGAGGAGAGGAGAGGAGAGGAGAGGAGAGGAGAGGAGAGGAGAGGAGAGGAGAGGGAGGAGTAATTAAATGAAAAGAGCAATACTTAGCTCTTTAGTCTCATCCCTCAAGGCCGGCCTGACACTGCTACAGCTAGCTAATGTCATAGCAACAGGGGAGAGGAACCAGGAGAGAGAGAGAGAGAGAGAGAGAGCGAGAGAGAGGGAGAGGGGAAAGTCGGTGAGAAAATAATGGGTGTGGCACCGAGAACAAGATGGAGGAAAATGCAGGTACAGACGAGAAGGGGGGGGGGAGAAAGTGAGTGCAGGAGGAAGGGGATAAAATGAGAGAAGGAAGAAGGAGGGATGGATGGATTGATGGATGGATGAAACCAACAGAGAGACAGTGAATGCTGCAGAGTCAAGGACGGGGACACCGGGCTAGGAGTAATGGGAACGATGTAAACACGAGGAGCGAGGGAATGAAACAGGAGGGGAGGCGAGGAGAGGAAGAGAACTGGCGAGGAGCCAACAGAATAAAGGCCATGCCGTCCCCTTCTCTCCCTCCATCTTATTTCCTCTCACTTCCTCTCCTCTCTCCGAGGCTGCTGTACTACCTGTGTTTACCATTGTCTCCATCTCTAATTATCCTCTCTGAATAATTCACCAGAGTATCAATAATTCAGCTTTAATTAGCTTAGACATACCAGACAGGCTTGGACCTCACTGCTAAATGTGGACAGAACAATCATCAAAAAGAGGCAAACACACGCAGCGGGAGCAGTTTCAGGTAGCCCGAGGAAGGGAGTAACCCACATGAAAAACATGAGAGAGACATGATCGAGTATCTTAAAAACTCAGCCCAAAGTAGGGCTGGGTGTTGGCAAGAGCTTTGCCAAATCACAGCACATCGCAAAAAATCGATAAAACATTTAGAAATAAGCTATAGTGTAAAAAACAGCCTGCTACATAACATGTCACTTGACTAATAAAATATATATTATGTGATAAATTGGGTATTTTATTCAATATAGTTTAATTTAAAATTTCCGCTTCAGATTATTAAACCAGAAATAGCATAATATACTGATTTAAGCTTGTGCATGTAACGCTTTCAAGTGGACTTCGCCCCAAACAGAATTTAACAAATGATTTTAACAAATACTTCCACAAGCTTTTACATGATGCATATAAATGTCATAATATCACATGCAAATGAAGTGCGGAAATGACATATATCAGTACAAGAGGCTACACAATCCATGCAGCATTGTGAAAAACAGTACCACAGTACCTGAGCTGTATGTAATTTTTATTGCAGTAACAGTCTGAAAACAGTGAAAATCCTGGCAGCGTGTCTGTAATGGGAGCAGAGCAGTGTAACAAAGCATAATGTTGGGCAGGATCCCTCTGCCAGCGCCAGGAACCCGCTGACTACCAGATAAGAAACGTGGAAGAGGCGGCACACCTCAGAGCTGGGCCACCGTCAAGCTGGACGTTGACAAAAACGGTCAAGAAAATGTGTGCATTCCATTCGATCGCCCCAAACTGAATCACTTTGAAATTGTTTGGGCCTCTTGACATGATAGACTTTGACGTTCAATCACACACACAAAAAAAGGGAGAGGGGAGCACTGATAGCTTCCCTTAACTCATTTCTCTCTCTCTCTCTCTCTCTCTCTCTCTCTCTCTCTCTCTCTCTCTCTCTCTCTCTCTCTCTCTCTCTCTCTCCCTCTATCTCTCTATCTCCTCCATGTTCCCTGAGTCTCTTTATTTCAGTGTGAATCGTTGGCAGGTTAAGTGCAGAACTGGGACTCTTAAAGGCGCCTGTTTCATCCGTCAACTCCCCCGATATTTTCCAGAGACACTCATGCTCCTACACACACACACACACACACACACACACGGCACATACACTGACATTCCCACAGCAGCATCTCCAGCTCAGTGCGGCTGCTATGTGGTGGAGACGGATTAGCAACTAGGACCAAAGCCACTATAAAAGATTCCTAGCTAGAGCTTATGACTCACTCCTGTGTCTGCGGAGTGTGTGTGTGTGTGTGTGTGTGTGTGTATGTGTGTGTGTGTGTGTGTGTCTGGGCATCTGTGTGTTCCAGCCCAAATAGAGTGTACACCAATAAGGCCTGCCTCTGGATCGATGGGGCTCAGACTATGCCTCAGTTGACAGGCCGGGGCCTGTTGTTCTCTTGATTGATCCAACCTCCGTGTGTGTGTGTGTGTGTGTGTGTGCGCATGTGTGCGTGTGTGTGCGCATGTGTGTTTAAAAATAGGGACAGAAGAAAGGAGTGCAGAATACAGAGATTTGTGCACTTTATCCTGTGTGCGTGTCTCTGTGGCTTTAATAAGTGTTACTGTGCTCTGGTTTTGTAACTTTAAAATATGAATCCTTCGGTGTTCCCTGGCTCTCTCATGGTTTACACCTCCTGTATCAACACCGAATTTTTGCCGTCTTGACTTCGTTTCTTGGGTTGTGCTGTAGGACTTTCACGTAGCAACTCACAACTAAAAGCCATATTGCGTTCTGAGGCGGTACCTCTTTCCTGTCATGCTCCAGCAACTTATTGTTTCTGCAGCGTATTTACTGCGGCATTCGACTGCGCTCAGAAACTTCCATGTTGGTATTCCAGACTTCCAGCCTGAATGCGTTGTGGGTGCGTTTGCTTGGAAAAACAAGGATGCCCACTTCGCACCAAAACACAAAAGCTTTTGCCCATATGTTTTGACTATCTAATGACATTCACAGTAAATAAATCCTGCTTCAAAGGTGTCACAACACATAAATAATAACCTTCCTACTAAAAGGAAGTTTAAATTGAGTATAAATTGATGCTCATCACTGCTGTGGCAAACTCGGAAATCTGAGTTTCCAGTTGGGAATTCTGCAGTGAAAGGCCATTCTGTTCTGAGTGGAAGGTAATATTTCTGGATTCCAAGCGCAATTGAAAGTAGTATATGTTCCCTGAATGTATTTTTTTTCCCCACACCATTGTAAAACATCATTGAACATATTATTTACAGAGCATGTGCTCTCACAGTATGCATTTGTGTTCTTATACCAGAGCACATGGACATGGGAATTCTTCTTTTTATGTTCAGATATATATCATAGAGATGCATACTATAGGACTGTGTGTGTTACTAATGTTTCATGTTATCATTTTATGCTATGTTGCATGTGAATAATGCATTCCAGATGTTACTCACCAAACACAATCCTGACAGATTGTGCATTTTTGTAGATGACAGAGGTATGGAAATTATTCTTTATGTTGACAGAACACATAGGACTGAGGGTAGCACGTTACAATAAGAGTACCGTTTCTGAATGGTTTATAATTAGGTTGTAAACACCTTATACAACATTAATACACAAAAATATAAACAAGTTCTAACACGGTTTACATACATCGATGCAGGCTCACTATTTGGCAAGATCAAGGTACGGTTGCACTGTTAAATCTCAGATCTTGCTAGTTGCTTAGCCTACTTTATTTGATCTTGCCAAATAGTGAGCCCGCATCAGCGTAGGAAAACTGTTATAAGTTGTTTCTAATTGTTTATTAATGGTGTATAAGTTGTTCAAAACCCAATAATTATTGTAAAGTGGTACTGGAAAGTCGTGCTTTGATGTTCAGGGTACTTACTGCAGGACTGCCAATGTTTCATGTTATGTATGTGGCTTCGGCTGTTCATGCTTACACTAATGCCAACTTTGTTAAGGTTTGGTGCTGCTAATAAAACAGTGTGTTTCAATAATAGAGTATCTTTAAAAGCAGCTTGACCGTGAACAGCATTTCAGATATCATTTATTAAACACGTCCTGTCAGATTGTGGATTTTTGTGGATATATAACCGAGGTATGGAAATTGTTCTTCATGTTGGTGGAACATGACAGATTGAGGTAACGTAAAGCTGTTTTCAGTGTGAAAACAAAAAATAGCACTGAGCGAACATTTTTTGAGTTTGAAAAAAAAAAAAAAAAATACATTGAGGGGACACAGGTTGGGTC
The DNA here is from genome assembly GCF_902150065.1 of Myripristis murdjan. Lineage (NCBI taxonomy): Eukaryota > Metazoa > Chordata > Actinopteri > Holocentriformes > Holocentridae > Myripristis > Myripristis murdjan. The sequence goes on from NC_043989.1 coordinate 20,657,676, forward strand.
TTTTTCAGGGGCCCCACCTGGGTAAACAGGAAGTTCTTTTGCCAAACATGAACCCCTCTCACCCCGGAAAAGGCCTCATGGGAGAAAGCAGAGGAAGAGGAAGGGTAAAGACGAGGAGCACAAGGTGGGAGAAACAAAGAGAGAGAGAGAGAGAGAGAGGAGGAAGGAGAGGAGGTGGTGCAGGAGCAGCAGGTTAGCACTAATGGTCAATGACATGTTAGCGCTGTGGCTAGGCTTAGCACAGGCGCCTGAACCGCTGAAATATTTACTAGGCTTACGGAGCGAGAGACTCACTCACTTCAAATCAGCCAGAACAAAGAGAGGGAGGGAGAGAAAGAGGGGGAACGAGAGAAAGGAAGGAGAGGAGGAAAAGAAAGAGCTTTGCCACTTTTCCACCTCTTCGGAGCGCCTGCAGAGGCCCGGCACATGCAGTCGGAACGGACAGCGGCGCATGAATAATGTGCATGAGTGACTTTTTTTTTTTTAGTTTTACTTATTCATTTTTCCCAGGCATGTAGGACCTCTGCTTCAGTTTGTTTACAGGGGAAGCTATACGGAGGAGGGAACGCCGCTCTGAGAGACAGAGAAGAACTTATTTGCTCATGTTTGCTCTTCCACAACCTTAACTAATGGCACTCTTCTTGAGCGAGCGTGTCAGCGTGCACGCCTTCAAACTAACTTCACACTAGCATGAGCACCGAGGGCTTTATTTCAAGGCTTGCACTAATTCTCTTCATGACAGATGTATTTTTGGCCCACAGGCTTAGTCTGGTCTTCACTCTGGGTTTTTAAAAGAGATAGGACAAACTCTGTCTCTCTCTCTCTCTCTCTCTCTCTCTCTCCCCCACACTCATTCCTCACCTCTCTCGCTCTCCGTCTGACTCTCTATAAGATGTGAAAACGAAACAGAATGGATTTTTTTTTAAAAATTTCTAGAAGGGGAAAACAGACCAGATGACGGTCGTACTCACCATCAGGCCTCAGTCAATTTCAGTGCAACAGTTTATGCAAGCCTGCAGCGGCACACTTGCTATCTGAGATCTGGTCAGCAATGTGTGCATGTGTGTGTATGTACAGTGTGTGTGTGTCTGTGTCCACGTGTGTGAGCCTGTGTGGGTGTGTGAAAGTGAACCAGCCAAACTCCTCAGTGTGTTTTTCAAGCGCTTGTCAGCTTCAAAGACGGGGGTCAAACCAACAGGCACCTGACACAAGCTAACTTAACTTGCTGCTGCCATGGCAACAGAAAACAAACAGAAAATGAAAACATACTGCATTTTCATCATAACGGCTCTGCGTCTCTCTCTCTCTCTCCCTCTCCCTCTTTCCTGGACTGGACAGATGACAGGAGCAATAGATGTGGGAAGCGAGACAGAAATGTGTCACTTCTGCTTCTTCCTTCCCCCGTGACGTTTTCACTCTCGCGGACCAGCAGCCGCACCGCCGTTTTTGTTTTTACCTTTAACCGCTCGCTCGCTCTCTGTCTCTGTTTCCCTGCGAGCCCAAGGCGGATGTGCCTGCGAGCTGAGTCCCCCCCCCGACCCGAGCCAGTCTGACAGTTGCAGCTTAATATTTAACCGCTGGACAGGCATGGTGATGAAATCTGCACACAAACACACACGCAGACACCGTCCACATGCATATGCACATGCACACAAATGCATGCACATCAACAACCACTAATGGCACCCCTATCTGAAAATTAAAATTACACAAAACATGCATTGTTTCATGGTGATTTTAAACAATAGATGAGGTCAAGTGTCAGTCTGGGGGAGTCTTTTGTGTGTCTTATACCTCAGTGACACTCCTCATGGCAGAACCCATGGGCTTAACATGGCAGCTGCTGATGGCACTGCTAATGATAAGTTATGTTTTCTGGTGAAGCTGCATGAGGTTGTCCATTATCTCCCTCCCAACTGGCCTCGTCCTCTCCTTCCCTCCCACTCTCCCTCTCCCTCTCCCTTCCTTGTTCTCTCTCTCGCTTTTCTTTTTAATTACCTGATGTCTCCTCTTCTGGCCCAGACGCCAATAGAGATGTGAGCGGCACCGGCTGCACTGAACCGTCTGTGTACATCTGAACTCTGAGCTCGCCTCGCCTATGTGTGTGTGTGTGTGTGTGTGTGTGTGTGTATCCCCAAGTGTGCGTCTGACTATGTGTATCTGGGCACAGCCTGTCTGTACTTTCTGTCCATGAATCTGAGGTTATTTGTGAGCACCATTCAACCTTCCAACTACCACGAGCTTGTCTTTGCACCGTGTGCAAAATTTGGGTCAAATTTGTGCAAGGACAAAAATTTAAATGGACCCCAAATAGACCAAATTGGAGGACTTTTTGGATCACAAGAGCCATGCGTCACCCAGCAAGGTGACATGACCCTTTAAATTTCAGTGTGATGTAAGAATCCTACTGGTCCCATTAGATGTAATCGGGTGCCATTGAAAAGGACACTCAAAAGAAGACAAGAGGGTGGTGGGAAGGGAGAAAGTGTAATCGAAAGACAAAGAAAAGCCAAATGACAGCAAGAGAGGGAAATAGGGTTTGGAGGGATTAGGAGAAGACAATCATAAACTAACTCAGATATGTTGACAAAGCAGAAATGTAGAGGGATTCAGGAGAAGTGTATGACTCGATGCTAAGTGCCGAGTTCTCAAATAGATTTAGGCTCAGGCCTGGTCTGTTTCACCTCCTTTTCATATCACAACAAGGTATTGTCTGTTTGCCATGGACTCTCCCTCCCTGTCTGCCCATGTTTTCTCCCCCCTTTTCTGTTTCCTGTGACCGGCTCAGTGTGGTGTCTCTTTTGTCCCATGATGCCAAGTCACAGATACCCATCTGTGACAGACACAAGGACAGAGGCAGCTTGTTGTACTTCAAAGGCACCTGAGTGGCCTTTACCACCCTGGCGCTGCAGCAGAGGGGACTGGATACTGAGACAGGGAAACTACCTGCCAAGGGAGTCCTCTGTGTGTGTGTGTGTGTGTGTGTGTGTGTGTGTGTGTGTGTGTGTGTGTGTGTGTTTGTATGGCAGTGACTTCAAGGTTTCCATCCTCTTGTTGTCACTATTGGCATGAAAAAAGCAACATGAGATGGGCCTTAGATTGTGCTGTGTGAGGCTGTGCCTGAAATGTTGGCTTCCCCGGTCCAACCTGGACCCTGTCACAAGAGTCTTTTAAGTGTAACGGTCTGGGAAGCTTCTTTGATGTAGCCAACAAGACAGATTCGGTAATGAGGAGGTTTATTTCCTTCCAATCAGCATCCCCTCTTTTTATTCGTGCAACCGTGGGTCATTTTGTAAGCATGACTCAGCTGTGTAACTCCCCCAAGGTCCGTTTTACTTTTATTTACTCTTTTTTTTTTTACTTTACTCAGAATATTTCATTCTAAACTGTCCCGCTCTAATGAAATATCAAAAAATAAACAAGTCTCAAGGGATTATCGTGTTAATCTAGTGTTAAATGTAGTATTCTAGTAATGTCATGCAAACAGCTAATCTGAAATCACAAGATCTAGGATTCTAGGACTGAACTAGATACTCTGTGGAACGACATTTGGACTCATCAAAAATGGAGAGCTTCAGAATATCAATGAAGGAAAATGAGAGAGGGAAAGAATGAAATATGAAGTGAGATGCCAGGATAAAATAGGTCATCAGTGTAATGTCACATTAAATGATGAGGAATAGGTCAGCGGAAAAGCTGGTTTAAAATACTTTTGTTTACACCACAGCTGCCGGGAGTTTAATTGTCTAGTGAGGATTATGCAGCACATGTTAGCTATGAATCCCCCTTTCATTGTTTTGTGAAGTCACGGCGCATGATAAGGCGTCCACATGACTCATGGTGGCGCGACAGTTTGGCCAAACTCGGTCCTCGACGGCGAGCATTAACTACCATCAGTGCAACTGCCGCCACCGTTCTCCGCCAACTCGTCCCCATTAACAGAGAATAATGATGGGATCTTTACTTGACCCTTTTGTGCTGGCAAGCGCCATTAAGTTGCCATGTAGCTCCAGTTTGGGCGCAAGAAAAAAAACTGGAAGCTGTCACGACACCGTGTTCATGAAAAGGTTTTCAACATTGTTAGACATAAACAATCTGCTTAACCACAGCTAGCTAGTGTTAGCCAGGCTTCGAGAAGCGGTTCCACCAAGACCGGTTTGCAGATGCAGATCTGGGGAAAAGACAGGATATCCATCTTGTCTTCCAGAAATACAGATGAGTTGGTGAAAGTATGTGAAAATTGCAGGGAGTCTTGATAGACAAAGTAGCTGTTAACCTTTCGTAAGGTAAACAGTTTCGATCAACAGCACAGCTTTGGTGACTCCAAAATCAGCTGTGGCAGTCAGCGTGTGGCCAAACAGCCAAATAGAATGGCAGACAGACAGAGAAGCACCAATCCAAAGACTGGGGTTGGCCCCACATGATGTTTTAAAATCACAAAGAGTGAATTAGTTTTTACATAACTGCATTACAGCAGCTCTGTAGGCGGGGTGGTCTGCCACTTCTACTGAATGGAAAGAGAGCCACTGCTACTGTAACACTGGGTGGTGTGAAGCTTGTGAAACTAGGTGGATGCAAACACAAACATTAGTGCTTTTCTGCACTTTTGCTTAAGCCCGTACCCCTCGTCTTTTAGTGATCAAGCGCACATGCATGTAATCACACACACGCTGGAGGTCAACTTGTCTTTATGCCAGAGACCTTGTAGAAGGCCACCCAGTGAATAGCAGACATAACAGCTTGGCACAGCAGGCAAGACTCCGGAGAGAAGGGCACAGCGCGCACAGTACAGATATCTGTCAGGACGGCCAGGCTTTTGAAAAGCCTCACATCTATCTACAAGAATCTTCTGCTAACGCTGCGAAGAGATGCTTCAAAATGTGTCAAGGAAAGCGCTGTGGTAATGCTATGGATATTCCTGAAAGCTGTAAGGTCGCAAAGAACCGCTTTCAGATGAAATCAGCCTCCATCAAAAGACTGTGAATAGGAACGCGGCTGTTTTTACTCTAACTCTAAGTTACACGATGGGTTACATGAGACTGCGCCTGAAAGCTCAAACAGGACCACACAAACTTTCCAGCCAAGCAGCATATTGTCATTGCTGCGTGAAAACATTGCAGTTGCAGTATTGATGATTCCCATAATTGAATCTAAAATGAAAATCTCCTGTCTGGGCTCAGGAAATGCTAAATCCCTTGAGTTTATGAAATCGTGTTAATGCACAATCTGTGATTCCCGAACAATACTTTCATCTGACAACAGTGATCCACACCTGGTTTCAGGGGTTTAATGCGGCAGTAGTGGATTCAGTGTTTAACCACTCCTGGTTGCCATGGTAACAAAGAGGTCAGAAGGCTAAAACATACCTGTGGTTTTTCAGTTTAGTGATGTCATGCATACACATCATTCAGCCGCACATACTGGCTCCACGTCTACAGCAAGGCGACGTCTTATGACCGGCCTTTGCCTCATTAGCTGAAATTAGCCTGATCATTCCTGGACAGGCCTGGGAAAGGGAATGGGACTGGGAATACCGCCGCGATCCCAGGAATTCCCTCACACTCACTTAAACCTTATTAGCATCAAGAGGCAGACAAGAAAATGACGGGACAGGCTCAGTCCTCAAGGGCTTGGTCTGGAACGAGGAGATGGGGACAGGAATACGGAAAAGGGACAGGAGCAGAGGCAATAGTGGGAAAATGAATGGATGTCAAGAAGTGTTTGAGCACATCTCAGTCCACACAGCATCTCCCCCCTTACACTGTCTCCATGTGACAGGTCTTTTCTCCAATGTCCAACCTGTCTGTGTAGTCATGTGCAATATTTGGGTCATATACGTCTCAAGAGTTCCCTTTTTCTTTTTCTTAGAAGCATGCACTTCGTCCTTGCATGAATGGCGGAGGAATGCACTGGCAGTGAAAGTGTTTATCACACCATCCCTTACATTAGGATGCTGCTGTGTGAAATTTTAATAACTCATTTCTCAGCTTCATGTCTGAATTGAGGGTATGTGGTACTTGGTGTACTCAGTCAATTTCTTGACCCAGTAGCACCTACGGGACACCCATAGAAGCAAGAATCCATTCTTTTCTTTTTTTTTTTTTCTTTCTTAATTTCTCAAAAGTTGACTGGTGAGTGGAAGTGTTTAATCTAACAGCTGCGCTATACTGAGAGCTGCTGTCTCCAGAGCTAAATTCTCCCTATTTGCATTCACACAAATGGAGCACATATGGGTGATAATAAAAAAAGTGATAACAAAGCAGCTATAGAGCACTGAATATAGAACAAACAAAGCCAATGTCAACTTAAAATAAATGCAATGTATACACAGACCAAGAGAGGCAGGGCATGCAATGAGGGAGGCATGGAAGATGGATAAAATTTTGTATCCCACAAACAAACACTCTGTTGATATTGTGTATTTTTAGATCAGTAATTTGTCTGAACAAAAAAATTATTTTGTGTCTCTACTGGGCAGTGAGTGCCACAGAATTTCTGATTCAAGAATATCCGGCTGTAACTCACTAATAATGAAGAATTTGTCATTCTACATTGCAATCTGCCATTAAAGGAACAGTTCGACCAAAAGCTTGTTTCACACTTATCCCACTTGCGGCTACTCAAAATGATTATATCACTTCGTCATCACATTAAATCAGATGCTATTGTGCTATAAACAACCAAAATTAGGTCTAGTGAGAGTATTTTACAGAGAGGAGAAAAATTAAAATGAAAACCCAACAAAGTTTTAAGTTCCAAAATGTGTCTCGCACCCAGCCATTTACTATGAAAATAATGCAATTAAAGATTCAGGCAGTTGCAAGCATTTTAATCAAAATCCAATCAAACCTTGAAAATACCACATTAAAATTCAAGCATTTTCAAGGATTTACAGCACCCATGGACTGCACTAGGGTAAGTGGAAAATATCATTTCTTTTACAAATGTCTGGCTGTGACAAACTAAATATGAAGAATGAACTATGTAGTATGATAACCTAAGGAAGAATGGTAATTTAAGGAAGAACAGTGGCATTGGTGCACTTTTCACCTGTGCTATTTGAAAAATTCTCAGTCTTGCCATCAATATTCAGTGTTGCCATCTCAATGATATTTTAGCACACTAACAGCTAAACTTAACCGGAGAACTTTTGCTGAACATCTCACTGAAGTTTAAGAAAATGTATCTACCTGCCTCACCGTGCCTCTTCTTGTGTAAATACTGTATGTATATAAGTTCTGTATTGTACTGAGGAATTCCTCCTTGTGTAATATCTTCTGCCATGAAAGAATGTGCTGAACGAATGGCTTTAGGAGTAATTTCCACCCCCGAGCTCTTTCTGTGTTGTTGCTCTCTTCTGTCTTGCCCCCTCATTGGCCTGCCCTTCTTCCAGTGCTCTGATCCTGTCTGGTTATTAATTCATAGTTAAATCTAAATGGTCTGGACACTCGGATAACCCTTCCACTGCTGCTCATTTTACGCTTGGGAGGGCCACCACTGCAGACCGTACTCCCACTAACCTCTGGAAAACACACATACACACATAGAAGTGCACACTCATGCACACACACAGACACATGCATGCTCTGTTCTACACAAAAAACACACACCCATGCTCCATATCTCTTTCCCTGTCACACACTCACATGTAAACACACAAATACATGTATCATCATGCATGTATTATCAAAATAGAACAGACACAAATACATTTATAATTTGTTTGGCCTTTCCAACTGAATGACAAACCATGCTCAGCTACGATCATCGGATTTGTTGGGCACTACGCACAATGAATGTAAAGTACGGCTTTGCTTTATGCAGGAAAAGTAAGTGTATTAACATAGTTTAGATACCATTTCCAAGAAACAACAAGCGGTTCTGCTAACAAAGTCTCAAGTGGCTAGCTAACTATAAATTTGTACACTGGTCCACACTCACTTCTCCAGCATGCTGCATCAAAGGGTACGTGCATACACTCATGCACCACACACACAGACACACACACACACACCCACACATACTCTTGCACATGTATACACACCCTCGCTGTCAGGCAAGTGATAAATTGCAGGGAAAATGAAAAGGGGTAGCAGTAATCTGACACCTCCAGCACTGGGCAACCAGTAATTAAATCCCTTCATTAGGTCAAATATTTGATTATGAGGAACCTGGTGGGGTGCGGGGTGCAGTAATGACCTCTTTCACTGGAGGGTGGGAGGGATGGAGGAAAAGGAGAGGAGGACATGAAAACAGAGAAAGGAGAAGGGAAAGGAAAAGGAGAAGCCATCTACACATTGCCTGTAGTCTGACTATGTTCTTCACACCTCCTCCCTGTCTTTCCCTCTGTCTCTGGATAGCGTCTGTGTGTTGTTGTAGTAAGTCGAAAACGCTGGCCACAGCATATTGCTAATGTGTTGATGAAGGCAGCCCAGGCCAAGGGAGTCTCTCTCCGGTGGAAGACAGACAGTGTGCGTGTTCGACAGACGAGTGAACATCGCTGGCCTCCGCCTCAACCCTCTCTGGGAAGCTGCTAGCTTCAGCCTGCGACTGCACACCATCTCCTCCACTTTGCCGTGCTCAGGCTGAGCCCTGAGCGCTGCTGTTCATTAGCCTGAGATGCTACAGATGAGAGGACTAAGCGCATTAAAAGGCGTATGCAGAAAACCTAACCATTCTTGTCATCCTGTTTGGTGATGCAGCTGCTATTTGGGCGTTATTGTATATGAAAGCAGATCTGAGGTCGTGCACGTGTGTGTGTGTGTGTGTGTGTGTGTGTGTGTGTGTGTGTGTGTGTGTGTGTGTGTGTGTGTGTTAGACAATTAGGCGGCCATAAATCATCCAAAGAGGGACCACTAATTCTCTGGCCTCACACAGTCCCATAGGGAGAGACCTGGACACACAGTGCTGTGCACACACACACACACACACACACACACACACACACACCTGTCTGTTTATACAGTATAGAAGTGCTGAAAATACACAAAAAAAACTGCTAAGCAAAACCTCCCCTTTAAGAGATATTGGGTTTCTCCTTTCACTAATAGATGTATGTTTATATGAGGGCGTCCCTGAACTAAGACACTCCACTTTTAGATTCCTTTCCCCTCAATCTCTCCCCTTCCCCTCTCCCATGTGTATGTGTGTGTGTGTGTGTGTGTGTGTGTAGCTCTTGGAATGCCAATGCCGTCATCAAAGGATACGTCAAAATGAAGGCTCTGTCAGAAGCTGTGCTACCTGGATCTCTTGCGCGCGCACACACACACACACACACACACACATGCACGGCCTCAGATCTGCTTTCATATCACGCCCTGGCAACGCCCACTGACTGCAGCGTATCTCCACCGGTATCACCAAGGTTACCGGCGGTAGCCAGGGTTACCGCAGGTGCCGCCTGTGAAAGCTGGAAAATGGGCATGGCCGAAGATCTTCCTATGGCTCCATCTTTGTGTTGAAATGCCAGAGTTAACGAGATCAATTTGCGCGCAACTTCATTTCTCTTCATATTTCTTATTGTTTTTTTGACTTTCTTATTTGGGTTCATCCTTTAATTTTAAAATCAGTCATCACAAGGCAGGCTGCAGTTCATCAGGAAAAATTGCAGGCTCTGAATTTATCTGCCAATATCTCAAATGTGTCAAATGGTCTTGCCTCAAAAGATCTTGTCTTTTTCTCATAAGCCGCTAAGGACATATTCCTTTCAAAGTCACAATTAACACATTAACACACACCTTTAGCAGCAGCATGATGACTTCTCCCACTACTAATCAATCAACATATTAATACCAGGACAAGGATTATTTGATCATGTGCACCTTATCATATCTTATTCTGCCCCTTTGCACACCTCTGCGTCAACTATAATGTGAAAATGTAATGCCTGGATGTAGCAAAAGGCTCACGTGCACCAACTATACCAGGGTGTGTGTGTGTGTGTGTGTGTGTGTGTGTGTTAGCCAGTGAGTTAGTTAGCTGGTGTGAGAGGCTTGAATTCATTGGTTTGAGGACCCAAGATTAAAAATTGGTGTTTCCATGACAAAGGAGGGACTCCGCCAGCACCCTTGCATCCATACCACTCACACACAAATTGAGAGAGAATATTCCCAGACATGCTCCGGCTTTCACTCTCGCTGCCTGGAGAGTTGTGTGTGTGTGTGTGTGTGTGTGTGTGTGTGTGTGTGTGTGAGTGAGAAACAGAAAGAGGAGGACAAAGAGAGATTATTTTCCACTAAGACAAGGAATATGTGGATCCATCAAAATGAGGGACAGAGAAGAAGAGCAAGAAAAAGTGAAGAAGAAAAAAAGCTTTTTTTCTAGAGTAGATGCTGATAGCTTGACACGTGCTTTCACAAAAATACAGACTTGCAAACACATGAGGACACACATATATGCACACAATGACACCCATTATTATAACACCTCTTACTCTCCTATATGTGTTTCCCAACACGATATGCATTTTTGCAGGTGAGAATTACATTTGTGTGGGGCTGTCGGAGTGCCGCAGGGATGTGTGCGTGTGTGTGTGTGTGTGTGTGTGTGTTCATGTGTGTGTGTTTGTGTCAATCCATGCCTGCGTCCATGTATTTTGAGGTTGCGGGGAGGGGCGGAAAAATCCTCCCCAAAACATTTTAAAGCTATTAAAAAGAGCTACTGGCAATGTACCTTGCTTTTCTAGGCTCCATTTGTTGTTTGGTGGTGTGTTTTTGTTATTCCTATGGAGAACTGTCCAAATATGGATGACATAATGTCATATTGAGATATTTCCATGGTGGCTACAATGAAGTTTAACCCTATAAAGCCATTCGTATCATATATGATACACATTTTCAATTCTGTTTTTCGTTTTCAGTTTAATCAATACTTGACCAAAATACTGTTGTATACCTTTGAACACTTCCCCTGTTCACCCTGGACCATACCATTGGCACTTCAAGTACATATCATATATCATACACCAGAAAGGTCGTGTAATAACATTTTTTTTTTTTTTTTTTTTTTTTTTAAATAAAGGGTTCAATTTCAAAAAATTGGAATTTTCTGCCAATTCTTTCATAGCTCAGGCTTTATAGGGTTAATATCAGAAAATTTGTACCTTATAAGTACGTAAAACATCAAAAGTAAACCTCAAGATTTTGCTTCTGTTCCACTGCACCAAGAGAGGCTTCTTTCAAGATTCTAGAGAGGAGACCATTTCTGAGCCATTTTGCACCACCTTTCAATAATCATACTGGAAAAACAGAAGTTTCAATGACCAGAATGTAAAGTAGCCATAAAAGGGCAGGAGTCTCACTTTTTCTCCACAGGAAACACCCACTCCTTGATTTTTAGAGCACTTTTCCATTTCACAGTATCCGCTCTGCTCGCTTTTGCTACCAGTTACTTTTCTGGATTTTGCTTTCCCTCCCTTCTCTATCAGTGGCCCCACATGACTTTCACGACTTACAAGGCAATTTTTTCCCATTAGCTGGCCTTGCCATGGTCAAGACAATTTTGTTAACCTACAAGGGGAACTTAAACCGACCCAGCCCTGCTGGAGTATATAAATGAAAGAAATGCAGTCCCTAAAAACAGTTATTGGTGTTTTGGAACTCTCAAATCTTGGTGGATGGTGAAGATAGCACTCAAGATACTTCTAAATAAGAAAATCCTTGTTTTTAACTGGGTTTACCATCCCTTTCAGGATGCGTGCACAAGGGGGTTACCCTCCAATCAACTACTTTGCTGACCATGACTTTTTAGTGAAATCGAAACATCCTTTGTGTATTTTCTTAGCTAGAAAGTATTAGCGATAACAACAATCTACACAGCACGAGGAGAGATAAACCTGTGGAAAAGGTGAGGCACTGGTTGGATCCCTGAAGACAAACCTTCACAAAACAACATTCACCATCTCCATTCTCTTCTCCTCACAGCCTGCCGTTACAATATCAAGGAACGCATTCACGTACACTCACACATTCAGCGGACAAGGAGAAAGAGTTAATGATATGGCCTGAGGCTGTATGTGACTGTGTGTATGTGTGTGTCTATTATGCATGCACAACTACATAAAGCATTTGTGTGTCGGCCAATTAAGAAGGTACACAACATCTCCACTGCACCATTCTGCAATGGTCTGCAGGCTTTTGTTGATAGAGCATCAGGTAGAAAACAACATGATCTAATCCCAGATCTAAAAAACGAGTACAAAGCAGGTCCTCCTTTCTTTAACATTACATACTCACGCACGCACACGCACATGCACACAAAAAGGGAGAGACTCCTCAGAGAAAACTCCCAACCAGAAAAATAAAAGGCGAGGCAAGCTATCAAACTGACAATCACTGGGGATTCCCAACACATTCAAACAAATAAATATGTGCTCGTGCACCCACAAAGATCCTCAGACACATTGTACTTTTCCTTCACTCATACACACACACACACACACACACACGTGCACCCAGCAGTGTGCTCGTGCACTGTGGACTACACTAAAAATGATAATTCACACCCCGTCTGAGGTAAACCGGAGATTTCATCTATGGGGGGAAACACCATGCTGCTGTATTGCCCCCAATTACTGGGCCCAGCAACCGGAGTCAACAGACACAGTTTCACACAATCATACAGTCTGGGAGGAAATAAGAGCCATTTGGGCTCTGGCTTGAGCTGCGTACTACTGGCCAGGGCTTTGAGCAAACCCACTTAAAGTATCATATCTGAAAGCGAGGAAAAATCACTGGCTCCTCATGGAAAAGGATTTTTATACAATTTGACTGAGAGACATGCTCCGCATCATTCATTTTCCTGAATTACTTTCAGTGAGATCAAAAGGATACCTTAATCCTGAGAACAGACAGGGGTTTGTACTAGGTAGTGTTCATAGAGTAGAAGGAAAGCCTATAGGTTCAATTTGTCTGCAATTTGATGTATGTGTGATGGACGTGTGTGTGTGTGTGTGTGTGGCTCTCATGCAGGCCATTCCGCTTTCTGCGAGCTCACTCGTATTGCCATTATACATCACAGCACAGCACCAGCGAGTGGTTGTGTCAAAAAGCCTGCCTTCTCCACCACCATTTCTCATAGTTACCTCCTCTAACCAAATTACCCCTTCCTTTCCCTGCCCCCCGCCCCACAGACACTGAGAGATGAGCCTCAGAAACAGCCACCTCACACACAGCAGGCACACAGGGCAATGTCCAGCAACACTTGCAAAGAGTGTTTGTAGAATATCTAACAGTTCGTCCATTATCATAAAAAAAAATGCAAGCAAAGAATGTGGATGAGCCAAATCGTCTCATTTACTGTGATATTTTCACATGTTTTGCTCAAGCAGCTGACAGCACAGGTGAGTTTTAAGGCCAGTGCAGAAGTGGACACAATTGCAGAAACAGTTTGTCTGATTGTTCTCTAAAGGCCGGCTCCAGAAAGACTCCGAGTCCTGCCCAGCTATGCACAACTCAATGGGACCATAAACCAGCTTCTTGCTAAAAAATATGAAGTCATTACATTGTGTCCACAAGATTATGGTCTCAGTGGCTATTTTTGCTTCTTCTAATGTGTCTCTTTATTGGAATTTTCAAAATATTTGTGCCATTAACGGGATATAATGGATATAAAACAGGGCTGATGAGGGTTGCATTTGTTTCATGATAAAGGAAGCCGCAGTCGCTGACAAGTCACCCATTAGTGATGCACAGATCCGCTTTGACATCATCCACGTACACATAAATCATCACCCACCACCCACCCCAATGAATTATTTTCTCCAATTTAGAGACCCACACCCGCATGGACATTTCATGCCACCTCTACCTGTCCTTGTCCTCGCTTTTTTAAATTACATCAAGCAGCACGAGCTTTTCGGGTGATTTCTTTATTGCGTGTTGTATTGATGCAGGAGTGTCCTCTTTAATGGTTTACTCTGTAGATTAATGCACTGCAGAAAATATCTTGGGACATTTAAGCAGCAAAACTAAAAACTGTAGTTATAAACTCGACAGTAAGGAGGGAAGTCCTGGAGAAACCGAATTAAAGTTTTAGCTTCTGCTCTAATGGACCTCAGGCTTTATGTGAAGAATGGCTGCTTTACTCCAAACAATTTAACTGTATGAACCAGGACTGTGTGTGTGACCTTTTCGTTGAGTAGAAGAACACAGAACATTAATTAATATAAGATCCTGGAGATGTAAATAATCAGTGACGTTATACTGCTGTGCCTTGTGCGTAAATGCGCATAGCGTCTCTCTTAATGGGTAGACATAGGTAGATTGCTGAAAGTATTTAATAAACCCCACAAAAAAAAATAATTTATTTGTCTGTTAACCCAAATTCACAAATTATAATTGAAGAAATATGGCCCTTGCCAGTCACTTTGCTTGCTAGCTGGATACCTGGATTGTCAGCTTGCTTGTGGCATCCTTAACACATAATCTCCAGGCTTCAAAGTGACCTGTGAGAAACCAATGGATTACATCACACTCACCATATTTTTCACAGTTTATAGTTTTGCTACTCTGTATTACCAATACTTATCACGCAATAGTGATTCAAACACTGTAATATATGAAAGCTTTTACATTTGCTGTTCTAAACACACGGTGTTAGGTAGGCCTTTCTCTGTTGTACACAAAGTGATGCATTTTATGTTACTGGCAGCAGCTGTAACAGTAACAGTAAACAGAACTTGGCATGACCATAGGTAGCATTGCTCAGCAGAAAAAGAAAAGAGCTTCATTTAAAGAAACTCAAATACTGTCATCAAACAATTCAAGGAAAACACAAAAACAAGCATACATTAATAAACATCCGTGGTTGATTGCAAACCGATCTCTGAAAGTGCATGGCTAAAAAAAATTGAGCAATGTAAAGCACACCGCCACTGGAATCTGGAGAAGTGGAAACGTGTTTGTTGCATTGACTTATCACGCTTCTCTAGCGGTCTGATGGACGAGTCTGGGTTTGGTGAATGCCAGGAGAACGTTCCCTGTCTGACTGCTTTGTGCTGACTGTAAAGTTTGGTGGAGGAGGGATAACGCTACGGGCTTGTTTTTCTGGGGTTGGCCTCTGGTCCTTACTTCCAGTGAAGGGAGATCTTAATGCTTCAGCTCAACAAGACATTTTGGACAATTCTCTGCTTCTATCTTTGTGGGAACAGTTTGGGGAAGGCCCTTTTCTGTTCCAGCATGACTGTGACCTCCATATTAATGTCTATGGATTTAGAGTGGGATGTCATAAAAGCTCTAGGTGTAATGAGGAGGTGGCCAAATACTTTTGTCCACATAGTGCAAGTCGCGTGAGTTTACAGCTGTCTGATCTGCACTCCCTCCCCGGGCTGGACAGCAAAGTGATAAACTGGGCTCGCTGGCCACGCTGGCAGGGAGAGTAGTCAGTGAAAGGCAGCAACAGCTTGTGGCTCAGCTGGGGCTATGACCTCTGCACACTGTACTGGCGAGGAGGGGAGTGACAGGGAGAGGGAAGAAGAGAAATAAAGACGGATGGGCAGTGGAGGAGGTGGTGTGCAGAGCATAAATATAAGACAGCGAGCACTGCAGTCAAAAACATCAACCTCACGCAAGCACTCAACCCATCTGATTCCCTGCCTCCATCACTCTCCCGACCTGATGTCCTGTCTGAGCCCAAACACACCCACGCATTTATTTGAACCTGCCTTTTCAATGACAATGCAGGATTCAGACATCTCAGGGTTGTAGAATGACTATGTGGCTAAGGTTCATGTGGTGTTATTAATTTGTGCAAGGCCAGGCTGATCAGTCCAACCCATAGACTGAAAAAAAAAAAAACTTCAACAGCCTTAGGGATTGCCTTGCAGATACCAAATGTTGGATGATTCAAAATGATTGCAACTCAATGATAGCAAAAACCAAAAATCTCCTTTTTTGCCCTCTTGGTGTGTCAAAATTAAACCTTAAGTTTGACAAACAAGTCACAGCAGGACTAAAATCCGTCTTCTTGCAAGCGAGATTCACCTCCTCAATCAAGTCCTTCCTCCTGTTTAACCTTCTGGAGAAAGCTGCACATGCCTCCCTTCCCTCCTGCTCAGATTATTCCAAGTCCCTCTGTTCTGGAATCAGCCAGTCGCCGCTGTCCCGCCTGCAGCTGCTCCAAAAGGCTGCGGCAAGACCTCTGACAGGTTCCAGGAAAAGGGACCACATTCACAGCCCTCTCCTGGCCTCTCGCCACTGTTTTCCAGTACATTTTAGGATTGATTTTAAGATTTTGTTATTTGCTTTAAAACCCTGAATGGGCAGCCCTCTGCTTATATATCAGACCTCTTAAGCCCATGCGCAGCCTCCGAGCCTCTCAGGTCTTCTGTCATGGGGCCTATGTTGACTCCCGGCTCAAAAACTCACTTTTATTCTTTCGTTTTTAAGCCCCCATGAACTGTCTGGCTGTATTTGTGCGCCATGTGTTTATTGTGAAAGTGCTAGATTGACGTTCTATGTTTATTGTGATTTCATGTATTAATTGGCTATGATGAACCACAGGTTTTTTTAAATGCGTTTTCCTGAGAATGACGCCATTAAAATAATTGAACAGTACTGGATAAATAAAGGAGTAATTCTACAAAGGTGTTTTATTGCATTTTTTAGCCCATTTACCACAATTCACGCACACTTTGAATTACTCCCAGAGCACGCCACACAAATATGCGAGCTTATAACTAAGAACGTCTAATATCAAAATCTCTCTGGAAAATATGGTGGGGAAAATCAAGTGTCACACTTTCTTCCCTCTTTCCATCTCTTTCTTTCTAACCCCGTGTCAGGGCACAGTGATCATGAGAATGTGTTTTTTGTCAGCTTGCCTGGTTGAAGACTTTTTGAGCAAGAAACGGAGCCAACCATAAGACAGTTCAAGTCCAAGGAGATGTCAATTAAAAATTATGCCTACAAGAAATCTGCACTCAAAACAGCTGATTTTTTTCTTCTCCTGTCTGTGGTTACCTTACTTAACCCCGCACGGAGAGAAACATTTTGATTGACACTGCTGCCAGCTCGAGGTGTTGTGCTCCGGGTTATTTCCGAGAAAATGTGCTGCTTGTTCATCTTTAGCATGCAACTAATTTCAAGAAAGTCGCAATGAGGCTCAGTGAGCTCCAGTGGGAATGGTGCTAAAATCATATTTCAGCACTGATTTTTTTTGTTTGTTTGTTTGCTTGTTTGTTTTTTTCCGACTGCAACCTCCTTGAATACTAGGGAGTAATTTCCTGCCATGTATCTTTGGGCTGGCATTCAGCACCCCCAACCTCCCACTGTTCAACTCACATAACTCTTGCTTATGGTTCCTTTTCATAAGGCCAACGCGCAATAAACCGGTTTTCATTACAGAACGTGCTCGAAAAACTTCTTTTGACCTAGAGAGCCTAATTAGGTACTTACACACTGAGGTGGAAAGACACCGTGAAGTCCCCTAG
The DNA here is from genome assembly GCF_902150065.1 of Myripristis murdjan. NCBI lineage: Eukaryota > Metazoa > Chordata > Actinopteri > Holocentriformes > Holocentridae > Myripristis > Myripristis murdjan. Next base: position 20,675,104 of record NC_043989.1, read on the forward strand.
GTTTGACCTGGTGTAACACAAGCTTAGATAAAACCCAAAAAAAGACACACACACACACACACACACACACACACCTGCCTGCATACAAGAGCACACAAGCCATGCCAACAGCAAATGTCAATTACACACGGACCACAGGCCCAGCCGACAGAGGAAAAGGGTTCGTTGGAGGTGAGCGGAGACAGACAGACTGGTAGACAGAGAGAGAGAGAGAGAGAGAGAGAGAGAGAGAGAGTGAGAGAGAGAGTGCATAGCTAGTGCCAAAAATGCCACCTCCCCACACCCCCACTCCTTCCCATCCAGGAGGGAGATGGAGGTATCGAATGAGATGGAACGAGAAAGAGAGGGAGGTGGATGGCGGCTCCATGCTGTCACACACCGGCAAAAGGGACAGTGAGGAGGGCCCTGTCACATCGCATCAGAATCAGCTGCAGCCACACCCGCCCTGCTTGCATACACCCCGCTGCTGGGAGATGAAGAGAGGAGAGGAGAGGAAGAGAGGAGAGGAAGAGAGGACCAGAAAAAGAGCATCCCCCTCTGTTTTATGCTCTCTCCATTCCTCCATTCCTGTCCTCTCCGGTGAGACTCTTGCATCTCATCTCTCATCTACCCCGCTTCACCTCCAGCAGCCTCCCTCCCTCACCATTCCCTGCGAGCTTCCAGTCTCTCTCGTCGGACTACAACAGGGACTTGTGTGCTGGAATCCTGCTGCTAGACCGGAGTCTGGGAGCCGGGGGTGGAGTGGGGTTGTCGAAAGAGAGAGAGAGAGAGAGAGAGGATTAGAAATGAACTGTGGTGATAGCGAACGCCCTGACAATAAGTCCCTTCTCCCCAGTGCGTCTGTGTCTGTGTGTGTGAAAGAGAGAGGCAAAGGATTAGCTGATGGCAAAAAAAAAAAAAAAAAAAAAAGTAAATAAATAAATAAATAAATAAAATCATTTCCCTTTGTGCTCCCAGTGATGCTGTCAGAGTTAGTGCTGTTGAAGCCTATCTCCTACACTGAGATGTATCAGCTTATGTCGGAGTGTGCGGTGTCAATTTGTGCATGAGTGATGTCTGTGTGTGTGTGTGTCTGTGTCTGTGTGTGTGTGTGCGTGTGTGTGTGCATGAGTGGATACTAGCTACAAGGATCTGTAGTCATAAACACAGAAATAACCAAGTCTGACAGCATCTCTTTTTTACGGTTTAAGGAATAGTACATAATATTTCATCCTTTGTCTTTCGCCCATTCATTCCTTTTAAATAGAAAATGGTTGAGTACTGAATATAGTTTGTGTCACACTGACACCACACACACCCACTCAGTGCAATAGGTGACAGCTTACTATAGTCACAACATTGATCTCCATAAGGAAGTTGTCTTTCCGCCTGTGGGAACTCAGCCACTCTGGGGCTGCGATGGATTCCCCGTCTTGCTCAAGGACACTTCAGCAGAGCAGATGCTTGCTGACGTGCGGGTCTGAGCCTGGCCACTCTCTCTGCCCACCATGCCACTCCGCTGGTGCTGTTAAAGGTGTTGATGAGGTGCCGGTGTGTCTTGGCTCGGCCCCCTGTGACACGGAGGACACGTCCGGCACACCTCGGACGCCCGGCCGCACGGCAACTCAATCCAGCGCAGCGCCACACACGAACAAGGTCATCTCAAAGTCTCCATTACGTCTCAGCAAACACAGATTATGTAATTGTAAGGCGGAATCCAAAGCTTTGCTTGTACATACTGGCAGATGATCAGTCACAGTGATCAAAGTGCTAGATGTGCTTCTTTGTTTCTGCTGCTTCACTCCAGCCCCCACAGAGCCAGTTATTAGAATACAATATATTATTATATAATATATTACATGCGCTGGTACACTAACCAATTCCCGAGGTCCTCGTGCACTGGCACAAACCCCCAAACATAATACACTGGAAGAGAAAAAGTGATTATTTCTCTGTTGCAGAAAACAAAAAACAGGCAGCCTTAGTAAGATGAGGAGGGGTGTGAGTTTCTGTTATGAGGTGCGATTCTTGCCGCTTAGCTGCCTGCATCAAGCACCAAGGAAAACACTGTAGACATGCAGATGGACAGGGAGAGGCAGACAGACAGGCTCCAATCCATTAATCCCGGGAAACATACAAACAGGAAGCACAAACTAGACAGTCAAACAAATCAAGGCAGAGAAACAACGCATAGCACAAATTAGACAAATAAGATAAAACACACACATATTTGTAGGAGTTCAAATATGCACCCACAAACAGAATCTATCATCTGATCATGGTCTTTGTGCGCAGCTACACCGCAGGCGCGTCAGTCATCCCGGCCAGTCGGGTCAGAGGAGCGTGCTCGCTGCTGGAGAGGGGCCCATGACCTTAGCTCAGAGACGCCGAGATAAAGAGAGAGTCTTCATGCTGATCAAGGACTTCCTCTCCTTCCCCCTCTCTCTCCTCCATCCTCTCTGCCTGTGCAGTGAGCAGGTGGTGATGGTTATGATGTTGCTGTTGTTCTTGTTCAGGTTTGGGCACATTAAGATTCCATCGCACTCTCCGCCTCCCTCCCCCTTTCTGCTACTCTCATCTCTCCTTCTCCCTCCCTCCCCATGTTCCCTCCTCTCTCCTCTTCTCATGTTGTGTTTTGTTTGTGAGGATTATGTGGGGAAAACTTCCAGACGAGCGGAAGCTTTCAGAGTACAAAGCCACCTGTGTGGCGGTTGGGGAGGTAAAACAGCGCGGCCACGAGAGACATGGGCTGGGTCAGCCAGAGGTAGGCAGGCAGGCAGAAGGCTTGTTAAGACACAGGAACACAGGGAGGATGTCTCGTCCTGTTTTCTGGAAGCTCCACGGAGGCTGCTGGGGCCTGTTAGCAAGAGAACTGCTGATGTTGCTAGCATCGATCAGCTTCCTGCATGGCCCTGAGGCCTCAGGGACTGGCTGGATGACTGACTGAGTGACTGAATGGCAGGCTGGCTGCTGGTGGCTGCGCAAGCAATCAAGGAAACGGGCCAAAATGCTGCAAGATTTTCAGACAGAACACGGCTGCAAGCTGGGTAGACTAGATATTATTTACGGGATTTATTTTATAATGTTCATTGCCTGTGCACAGAATGTACTATTTAACACAAATTTGAACTGAAACTGAAATCTACACTGCTTTCTACTATATCAGCTGTGACATCACTAGTGCTTTTCTTCACTGCAACCGAGACATCAGGCCATGGATTCTGATATCACTAAGCTACGGCATCACAAACATGGCTAATACACATACCATCGTGACATCACAAACCCGGTGCATTCTTACATCCTCACTGGGTTGTCAAACAAGCAGTACAAGCAGTGTCATAGATTCTCCAATTACAGCATAAAAGAAATAACTTGTGATTATGACATCAGAGAGCTGTTTTACTGTAATCATCGGGGTTCCACTGGTCTATTTTCCTTGGGGAATCCTGTTATTTCAACCACTCAAATAATCCCTGTACTCTGAGCCAGCGTTTGGTGAATGACAGAGCGAGCGAGCGAGCGAGCGTGTGCGAGAGAGGAGAGGGAGGCGAGGGGGGCTGGTTAAGTGCAGTGAGTGAGAGGCGGTAATCACAGCTCTGGTAAAAGCTCCTCTTTGCTCTGTGTTGCATTCCTGAGAATGGGCCTGCTCTTTGTCTGACTCTCTCTCTCTCTCTCTCTCTCTCTCCTTCTCTGTGTGTGTGTGTGTTTCTCTCTATTGCTGACTGTCTGATAATAGCTCTAGATTGAGTAATTGTGTGTTTGAGTGGAGCTACACTGCAGGGTGGAACCTGCAATCAGATACCGAGAATGTGTTTCTCTCTCTCTCTTCCTGTCTCTCACTCCATTCATAGCATTGCTCAGCAGTCTGCCCTCTCTACACCCGGCTCTCCCTGCAGCCCTACAGCCCCAGCAGGCACTACTCCTCTCTCTCTCTCTCTCTCTCTCTCTCTCTCTCTCTCTCTCTCTTCACACCCCTCCTCCTCTTTTTCTACACGCAGCCTACTCTGTGCAGCGGCTGCGAGGCCAGGGTCAATAACAGCTGCGCGCCGTACTGTAATTGATGTCATCATTTCAATTTGAGCTGATTACAGTTGAGAGCTGCTTATCGTGTGACCCGGGGTGGAATAACACACTGTAGGGCCCAGCAAGTTGCCACGCCTGACCAAGCTTACTGCCTGGCTGCCTTGGCTGGCCGCGCTGGCTGGAAGGGTTGGCAGGCCCAGGGCTGCCTCCTCTATTGACCCCTAATGCGGAGGTAATGACTGAGCGTGTCCCAGAGGCGTGTTCGTGTCATTGGCATTTACTGTAGTTCTGGGGCTATTATTGTGATGGGCCTGCCCCTCTGTCAACACACTCTCACCCATGATTAAGTCCTCTGTTGGCATGGGAGTGGGTGTATGTGTGTGTGTGTGTGTGTGGTAGAAAGTTCCTTGTGCCTATGTGTGTGTTTAGTAACTTAACCATTTTATGTTTAGTTTCACTATTAACAGGCAGGCACTAACAATTATTATTATCACTGATTGATTATTTCATCAAAAATAATGACAAATGTCCATCAGCCAAAAGCTATATTTTAAAATTGCTTACTGAGTCCGACAAGCAGTCAAAATAACCCAAAGTTTTCAAGTCACAACAATATTATATGGAGAAAAAAGAAGCTGTAACCAAAAAAAGGTTTTGTCTATTTACTACATAAATAACTAAAACAATTATTTGATTGTCAAATTACAACTTATTTACTTTTTGATGTTCAGCTACTCGATAAATTGACTAACCGTTTCAGCAGTAGTCGTCTTATCATTACACTGAAGTAGTATCACATATATACCTTTTTTTATTTCTCCAAGCAATATTCTAAAAATAATTTTGCACATTTGCAAACAATTCACCCGCTTTAAAAAAAAGAAAGAAAGAAAGAAAGAAATAACAAGAACAACAACAAGAAAAACAGCACTTTGGCGTTTCCCCTTTCTGTAGAATTCTTTTCAATGAAAGCACCAAAATAACACCGCCTCCCTCTAGCTTTCCTGGAAGCACTATTAACACACATGCACTGACTGAAGCGTGCACACACACATAAACACACACACACACACACACAAGCACATACACACACATGCATAAATAGTGCATATCAACACATACAAAGGGCAACACCTGCAGAGGATCACACACTAATTATCCGCCAACAAATGATGATGACCGTACTGCAGGAAGAGCAGACACAAAAATATCCTCTAGCTAGCCTGTAGTTATGAAACACTCTGGATCCGTGGCGCTAAACTTTTTTCTATAGCGGCAGCGGGCAATACCCTTCACCCTGCAACACCACTTGTCTGATCAACACTTGGGAGCAGAGCTGCTGCTAAAAACAGACAAAGACTGCTCGCTAAAGGAACACTGCCTCTCTTTCTTTTCTTTTCTGGAGCTCTGAATCTGTGGGTGTTGGGGAGCAAAAAAAAAAAAAAAAAAAAGCTGTCTGCCTCATTCTTTTTCTCTCTCTTTCCCTGTCGTTTTCCTGGCTCTTTTAATACCATCATTAGGAGAGCTCTCCTGCTTGCTGCTATAGCTGCTGGCCAAGACGCAGGAGACAGAGAGAGAGAGGGATGGGGGTGGGTGGAGGGGTGGGGGGGGGTAAGGCGGAGGCGATAAGAGAAAAAAATGTGTGCATAGGTACGTGTCATGCGGCGACGTAAAATATCTCAGGGTGAACTTTGGCTTTGCCTCATGTCTGTCCACTCCTGGGTTTGAGCGTGAGCCTGTCCATATGTGCGATCACGTGTGTCACCACCTGCTACCCAGTTGTGTCAAGGTGTGTGGTGTTTGTCCGTGTGTGTGCATGTGCGTTATGTAAATCACAGACGTGGAAACACTCATCTCTACGGCCCAGGTGTGTGTCCACCTGGATTTTTATGAGCGGGCCCAGAGATGACAGGTCTCACACTTCCTCTGCTTTATTTCATACATACACATGGAGACATAAAGAGCACAGAATTACCCAATGGGATCCTCTAACTCCAGGGTTCCGTGCACTCCTATTGGCTCACGCGGGTCTGTCAACCTGTGTGACCCTTTGTTCCCACGGCAACCTGAAGTCGTCCTATCATTTGACAGAACCCACTGATTATCTCAAGTGCAAAAGCCCATCTGGAAAACTGGAAGTCTCACACTGGAAATGGATAGCTGGATGTACACACATGGAATATCTATCTATCTATCTATCTATCTATCTATCTATCTATCTATCTATCTATCTAATTATTTTGGCAAATGCTGTGATGACAATAATAATAACCCAAATTATTGGTTTCAGTCAAGGGAAAAAACTTACTTTATTGCACTTGTGTGCTCTAATCTGTATTTTTAATTTTTCACTTTTTACAATACAGTATTTCTCAAGTAGCAGAAGCTAGAAAATCTTGTTCTCGCTATTGCAATCTAACTCTTATGGTCCTTAAAAGTTCAAATAATAAATAATTAACACTTCATCACTTTGAGGCGCAGAGTTTGCAGAGAATCTCTGCTTGTTTGTGGTCATCTGGTTGAAAACCACAGCATCTCCACATGACAGACAGTGATCCACTTTAAGTGAATAAAACCATGTTTTCACATCCAGACTCCAGAGAGGAATTTTCCTCTCTAACATTAAGTTGATCCATTCTTCTACTTTGCTACTGTATGTGTTTGTTTGTTTTTTTTTTTTATTTGTATTTATTTTTGCTAAATATGGTCTATGTAAGGTTTGTCTGCATGCTTCTCCATCTTAACTTTGGTGCACGCTGCGCATTAAAAGGTTGAGATTGATCAAGGATAATGAGGCTGTTTGATATGCCACACCAAGACCTCCAGGGAATTTAAATATATAAAAAACACTTCAGCATCACTCAATAACATTTTATTCATCATGGAGACATAATATCATGGTATATGATAATAAAATGAGCAGGCCAAAATCTCTCCATCCCACCTCTTTTCTCTGCCTATCTTTCCCTGTCTCTCTGGACAGCAGAAAAGCAGAAGCTCTGCTGACACTTAACATTCCACAGATGATCCCTGAAAGGCACACACACACCTACATACACACACACACACACACACACACACACACATACACACACGAGTACATCCTCATAGCAGACAAAATCGGGCCAACACTGCTCCACACCTTTCTACAAACACTATAGGTGAAGCTGGGTGAAAGGCCATAAGGGGGGCCAAAAGGGCGAGGGTGCACGCATGTACACACACATACACCCACACACACGTTTACAGGCACACATGAACATTCACACAGTCATGCAAACACCATACATGCCAACACTGGTGTGTACAGTGAAACCTTCCAGAGCTTGTGAGCTTTCATTCTGTGCCTGACTCCGGGATGCAAGCATCCGCCCTCCCCCTGCCCTCTGCATGCATGTCTCTGCAGCAGTTTAATTTCATTTTACCTTACACCCTTTTAGGACTAACACACACACACACACACACACGCACAAAAACACACATCATATTCACCAGTGTGCTGGCACACAGTGTACAGCCATACAGTGCTAAACCAGCCGGGGAAGTAACAGCGGATCACAGCCTCTGCTCACAGGAATCCAATTCACTCCAAAGGTCATTTATCCATTCACAGATTTTCTTTTTTTCTCCATGTTCTTTCTTTCTCTCTCATTTATTCTGGCCATTCATTACTTCTTGAAAATCTATACCCCTTACCCTATTCATTTCCCCCTCCTCCTCTTTATTTTTTCATTTTGTTTGGAGCCTTAGCTACCCCCCTCTTGGCTCACCTTTTCTGCCGCTCACATAAACTGGATCATAGCCACATGGATGTTTTTGGCTGTGGATGGCAGCATGGACCAAGAGTGGCTTTGATTGGGTGTTTGGGTCACTGAGGAAGCGGGAACAGCGGGGCAGAGCTGAGGCTACGTGGCTCTTCTTGGTATGAAAGGACACATAAGGGTGATAAGCATTGGGCAAAGCCTTGACAGAGCCAGGCTATAGCTCTGGGTACGACTGAGCAGGTTATAAGACGCGATTAGCTGAGTTTTTCAGGGGAAGGACGGCCCAAATTGAATGTAAAAGGATTTTGACCAGTGGGTGATAACTTGCTGGATTACTCAGAAATGCTTGGGACTGCAGTTGTGAGAGTATCTGCATAAGTATCAATTGAAACAACTTGCAATAATAGCAAATTCCCCATAAATAACCCCATAAATTCTTATGAAACAGGGGAAGCAATTAGTAAGGACTTTCATTAGTAACTATCCACAAATACTGTTACAATGTGAAAATTAAGCAGTATTCTAATGTGTATAATTTTTATAGTCTCTAGTATTTACATATTTTAAATGGCTCAGTATTTCTGTATTGCACGTTTTTTGTTTTTTGTTTATATTTCATGTACTTCCATCAAGGACCACTTAAGAAATAAGTGTCCCTGTAATGCTTTGAAATGCTATCCTCTGGAATTTACTCTTGCAAGTCTCTTGAGCAATTATGGTTCAGAAATGCAATTCAATTCAATTCAGTAAATTCAGGATGAATATGATGATAATAATAACATAATTGAATTTACATTGTGACTAAGTTGTTAGTTCAGCTTAATAAGTATATTTGGGGCGAAAAGGCAGTTAAAGAAGCAAGAAGATTAGATTACTTTGTGCAGATGCAGTAAATCCAGTGGGTTATTACAATTGTTCTGCACAAAAATGTAAAGGACTTACACACAGTTTGCATTTTGAAAACAACTTCAGTTCTCTTAAAAACCTTTCATGCTTAGCCATTGCAGTGGGCTCTTGACTATAGTGTCATCAACTGTTACCTGGGAAAGATTATGTTTTGAAAGTAACCTTCCTAGAAAAATTGCTGATATGCCATGGATTGTCAGGCCAGAGCCAGCAGCAGTAAGTTGCTGCTGGCTGGTGTCAGGCTAAGTGGGCATGTCAGGCCAGTGCTGTCCTGGCTCCCTGCCTGCTCTCTCAGCTGCTCACTGAGTCCCCAGTGTCCTCAACCCTAAACGGATCCAGTTGCTGCTACTCAGCTCCACTGGCGGGCTGATCCGGCTGACTAATGAACACTTTCCTAATGAGGGGAACTCCTCCTCTCCTGTCTTATCACTCCCTCTACACATCCCTTGCCCATTTTCTTTTTATTGCTATTTACTCTTCTTGTTTTCACGTCCCTGAGGCTCATCATCCCTCGCACTCGTGCCCCCTCCCCCTCCTGCTGCACTCATCCCCATCTTTCTGCATCGTCTCATTGCAATGCTGGCCTGTGTTCATTCTTCACCCTGTCCATGTTTCACTTCTCTCAACAGCCCAAACCATTTTCCAGCGACTTGCCATCTCCATTCCTCATCCACCTCTTGATCATCAACTCTGTCAAAGGAGCACACCGACTACGTTAGAAAGTTTACCAAACACGTTATGAATCGTGGTTGTTTGCAAAAAGTTTGGGGATTCATTCACTCTTCCTTCTCTTTGATACCTGACTAAACTGCACAGGGCAGAGGACAGAGGCGTGAAAACATGACTCAGGTATTTCACAGGGCACGCATGGTGTTACCACCACTTTAGCGGACAAGAGGGAGAACAATGGCGGTGCAAATAATAAACATGACCCCGTGGCGACCTCTGAGCGATGGGATCAACCAGAAAGCAACAGCGAGTCACCAGGGACAATCGCAGGGTCATGAGGGCAAATATCTCTCTGCTTTTGCTCTTTGGTTCTTTCTATAAATATATTTCAACGAGCAGCTCCTTCTGGCAACTCAGACACGCATCATCTCCTTCCCTGTCTCCCTTCATCTCATTCTGTCATTCACTCTGTTTCTGGTCCATAAACATGTTTATGGAAAGCTCAGTGAACACTGCAGCAGTCAAAAAGTTGAGGGCAGAGCATGTCACCCGCTCCTTGAAATGAAAACAACAAGCGGACGGAGGCTCCACTATGAACCGGGGCCAGGGATGACCAGAAAACCGCACAGACACAGCGAACACAGGCGGTCCACTCACCAGGCCGTCACAGTTGCTGATAGCCACAGTGGCTCCTGGCGCGTCGGTGACATCGCCCACAAAGAGGCAGTCGTCATGCAGTGGGTCCAAGCGCCGGATGCTGTCATTGTCATCATGCCACTCCATCTTGGCTCCGGGGGCCACCAGCCTGGCGTTGTGGCGCAGGCGCAGGTGGAATTCCCGGCCGAAGACGGTGACATTGTAGTAAAGCCTGTCCCGAAGAGCCGCTCGCTCCTCATCTTGCCCAACACCGCCCCGTCCTTCCCACTCGTCGTTCCTCGCTCCTGCTTCAGCCTCTCTCCTCCGGCGCCTACGGGACTGCCCTCCTGCCGTGCGGCCGGCCGAGACAGCGTGTGACAGGAAGCGGCCCTCTGCGTCCACACTGATTGGCCTCACCAGTCCATACTCCCCCAGGACATGCTGCAGGGAGTCTGGCGACAGGATAGTGACAGTGGGTGGGGGGGGGCACATGGGTGTAGAGGCAAGGAGGATGAAGCAGGAGAAGGTGATAGAGAGGAAAAAGATGGTTGTTAGCAGAGTAGCACATTATGGCGAAAAACATGGGGGAAGAGAGGGAAAGGACGTTGAACAGTGGAGGTTTGGGAGGAGAGGACGTACAGACAGCAGGATGGAGAGGAGATAGAGGAACGGTGCAGAAAAGAGAAGTGGGAAAGGGGGATGATGAGAATAAGAGGACAGAAAAGAGGAGATTCAGATTTGTTGTGAGGAAAAACAAGAAGGTCAAACATGTCATGGAATTCTTTCTTATTCTAAGTTGCATCACGTGGAGCACAAGGAACAAAGGAAGGGACATCAGTGACTCTTCACTGACACACACACGCGCATTCATACGCGCGCGCACACGCACACCCGCGCACGCACACTCACACACATAGCCCCACCCATGAACTCAGCTAGGCGACCCTGGTGCTCGGCAGTGCGAGTTTGGAAACGGCAGCCTCAGCAGTGTGCGGTGCGCTCCTGACACCTCAGTGCCCTTCCACCGTCAACAGGAAAGCCAGTACAAGATCAAGGTGCTAATTGCGGCTTTCTCACGCTGAATAATGTTTTCTCACTGTCAGGCTGCACCGAGAAAAGTGACTTCTTCAGCCTAGACCTCGGCTGAAACGAAGAAACTAATCCCACAACCAAAAATTGCATTCTCTCTCTTACAGCTACAATTACAGTTACTGATGCACAGCTTTGTATTTCTTCTCACTGCAGTTATAAATCCCATCCTCATCCTCATCATCATCATCATCATCATCATCACCGTCAGTCATCATCGATATCATCAATCATCATTATCATTTCTTTACTGCACGCTAATTGCCGCACTATGTGTAAGTGATAAGCGGTTATTGCCTCTGAATTTGCATCCACGGCTCAGTTCAACAATGACAGTCTCTGTGTCTGAAATATTCTTGGACGGGAAAATTAGTGCCGTGTACATGTGACGGATACCGCGACACTTCCCTCAGAAACTGAGGCGCATGGCTTTTAGAAGCGACCTGAGAGATGCTCCCCATGGAGGTCTGAGTGTCAGCGCTGCGCGCGCGCGCGCGCGTACACACACACACACACACACACACACACACACACACACACACACACACACACACACACACACACACTGTGCTAAGGCTACTTAACAGTGTCAATGCCACCACAAAGACAGAGACAGTTATAAAACGAGAGCTGACTAAAAGCCTGCTATGTTGGCTGTGGTGTTCAGGTGCGTTTAATGATAACTAGTATTTTATCAGTATTGTTGTTTGTTTGATTAATAGTATCCATCAAGGCTAATTTGGAAACTTTGCTGGTTGATAAAAGCCAAAACACACTATATTAGTATTCCTTAAACGCCCGTTTGGAGGAATTATTTGATAATAGTGTGATCAATAGGCTGACATCCGACTCCAGCGTCCTGTGACAGATCGATAGATGCGACAGCGGCCGCATCAGATAATGTTAGGCTACTTCACTGCAATAGCCGGCAGTAAACCGGTGCATCAGATGCCCCTTTACACCCCGGTCTAACATTATTCACTGGATGGGGAAGCGAGGCACGCACGGCACCGCTGAGGGACCTCCGGAAAGTCCCTGGGAGCGCCACAGCAGTCGTACAGAAGTTGCAAATGCGTCCAATAATGTTGTTTGTAAATATAAAAGACCGCAAAAGCACGTTAAAAAGGAAGCAAAAGCAGAGGAAACCGGGCAGTGCTTTGCTACTACACGGCAAACCTCCAGTGAGTGGAGTGCAAGAGCCCCTGTGCAGCCCGGCTGATAGATCAGCAGATACTGGGAACAACATAAACACTGACCACGTTTACTGTACTGTACGTACCAACGCTACTGGCGATGTAAAGGCCGCTGGTGTGCAGCAGAAAGGCCGGCAGAATAATTAGGATAGTATATCCAGGCGAGAGACCCATGGCAGCTCCGAACTGCGCAGGTGAGAGAGTGGGACTCCGGGCTCCAGTGTGGTGAAGTTCCCCGCCTGGCGCGACCAGCCACACCGCCACGACAGCAACAGCACAGCAGCCCGCAACTAGACTGCCAAGTGCACCGGGAGAGACGGAGCTCTCCTCCCCTCTCTCTCTCCTCCTCCTCCTCTCTCTCTCTCACTCTCTCTCTCTCTCTCTCTCTCTGTCTCTCTCTCTCTCCCACTCACACACTATCACTAAACTCCCTCTCTCTGTCTTTCTCTCCTCCTCTATCCTGTACAATTTACAGAGCTACTTTAATCACAGGGGGGAAAGAAATAAAGAGGTTGGGGGGGGGGGGGGGGGGGGGGGGGGGTCTTGGCGCACCATTTAACCTCCCTGACCACTGAAATTAAGCAATATAAGCAGTGATGTAGTTGTAATAAATATTAAAGTGGATAACCGTAACCTCCGTTTTATCATCAGTATAAGGAAAACAACTGGCCTGCCACTACAAAAAAAGAAAAAAACAAAACAAAACAAAACAAAACCATTATTTTATTTTGTTTTTTAATTTGCTTAAAAATGTTTCTTTAAAAGTTCAATAGTCATTATATGATCTATGATGAATTAGCTTATAAAAATAACAGCAATATAATAAAACAAAACCAAATACAGAAGGCGTGCCAGAACATAAACAGTTCTTTTTTTTTTTTGAGAGGGGTGGATAAAATAATGTGGACACCATGTGCAGAAGAATTCTAAACTTTGAAACTTGAAGTTAATTAGAACAACAAGGCAGCTACTTTGATGAGTCACTTTAAGTTGAATGCCACTATGCAGTATGTCACCCTTAAAAGAAGCCTTGCAATCACCACTTAAGAATTTGGAATGAAACATCAGTTTTAAAGATAATTTTATACGCAAAACAATGGCAAAGTGCATGAAGTGCATGAGCGGAAAGAGTCAAAGCTCAGATAGACACTCGGGAGGAGAAACTACAAACGACCACAAAATTACAGCCTCAGAAATTACCACAGTGGTGCATCAACACCTCTGTAGCACATTCTCAACGGAGATAGCTGTACATTGTGAGCTTTACACAACTGTATTTATGTTGTGGGCAGCCATTCAGAAACCACTTGCATCCAAGGTCAGCGCACAAAGATTCTTAAGATTCTTGTAAGGAGAAAAAAAAACAACAACAAAAAAAAATGCCAATGCCAAGGCAGTGGGGACAAGAGTGATAAGGTTTTGTCACCCTTTTCCAGCACATCCAAATGCGTTTACATTTGGAGAAAGCCAAATGATGCCTTCAGATACACCCTGCTAAACAGATTCAAGAGGTTTCATTGACATTCGGATGAAGTGAAAGTCCTGCCAGTCACCGAATCATGATTAAACTTTTACATGAAGTTATGCAGAATGGCAGAATGAAGTCATTTCCACTTTGTTCATCTCTCAAACAACTGAGAGCTGTCCGTCTTGAGGAAAGGTCCAGTGTCCCACTGTACATAAAGATTTGTATCCTGCGAGGACTGAAGCTGTTCTTATAGCAAAAGGTAACCCTGCCTTTTCCTAGGTACCTTTTTTATTCACATATTTTTAGATGTTTCTGTGCTTTTGTTCACCTTTTTACTTCAATCTTTTTCATACATGTTACTATAACCTATAGGACTGGGTGATACAGTAATTCAATATTATCACTTCTTATAATCGCTTCTGGTTAATTAAATAGTCTGGCAAAATTTCACACGAAACCTAAACTATTTTAAGAAATATTACTTGATGATTTTAAAGCTTTACTTGACATCCCTGCTCAAATTATCAGCCAGTTAAATGTTGCAAAAAAAAAAAAAAGAAATGAACTGAATTGAACATCACACCTCAAATTTTGAGGTGTGGTGTTGAGTAAAGTTTTATATTGTAAATATTGTTTTAATCATTTGGCTATGGTGATACAGAGTGGGGTATGTGGATGGGCGTGTTAATATGAAAATGTTCTGGGAAACCTCTTTCAGGGTTCATGTTATGATCAATTTATTGTTGGACACAAATATTAACAGGAAATGATTCAGTCCATTGGGATGAAGATTCATTTGATGTCCTGTGATTTTTGCAAACCAGTCATATTGTGATATATATGTCAGCAAAATATCAATATCACAAGATTCTGCAGGGTTCCACTACAACCTGTAGTATGACTTTACAGATTGTAACTTTAGGTGGATTTGCTGTGCACTTGAGGTTTTTTTTTTTTTTTTTTTTTTTTTTTTTTAATACAGCCCAGCTATTCTAACCTAAACATGCAACTTTGTATACCTCAGTGGAATTTCTGTCTCAAGATGGCAGTACTTGATTACAAAGAGAAATGAGAACATGATGAAACCAAACCGAGACAAAATGATAACATAAATAGATAAAGCTCATACTGTGAGAGGCCTGTTAGCTGACATTTTGGAACAAATCTGTCACTGTCTCCTTCTCTGTCTGTCTCTGTGTCTTTCTCCCCAGTGTGTGTGTGTGTGTGTGTGTGTTATGTTAGGAGATTGTTTCTTGATATAGAATACACTAATGGACACATTAGCGCCTATTGCCAGTGGAGTAAAGGATGCAGAGGGAGGAAAGAGAGGAGAGAGGAAAAGCACGATGGAGAGAGATGCAAAAATTGAGACAGACTGAAAGGTGTTTAAAAAGAGTGGCGAGGTTTGAAATGCAGGCTAAAGACATATTAGATTAAGAGAGAGAGAGATGGACAGAGGTAATGGGAGGAGAGTAAAGGTCGAGCGAGAGAGAGAGAGAGAGAGAGAGAGAGAGGGCAGGAGAGAGAAATGGATAGGGGAGGACATATCTGGGCCAGCATGGAAGCATGCAAGTAAAAACAGTCCAATAACAGCTGGAGGTCTCTGCTATACAAACAGAGACACTGACCCTCACCAGAGCGTGTGCATGCATGTGTGTGTTTGTATGTGTGTTTGTATGTGTGCTTGTGTGTGTGTGTGCGTGCATGTGTGTTACCCAGGAGAGGTCATTCTTCACCGAGCATTGAGATCACACCTGGGTTCTTGTTGCACAAAACTCCACAAGGCTCTCCAGGAACACACACACTGACACACACGCACGCACACACACACACACACACACACACACACACACACACACAAAGACACTTTGAGAAGCGAACCCCGCCCTGTTTCCCTGCGATCACCACTGCGATCACGATGCAGGGAAACGTTACAATGTTCCCAGCTCCATATACCTAGCATGCCTGTCTGCGACCACAGACCTCCCCCGCCCGCGCCCTCCCCCCCTCCCACACCCCCATCCCAAACCGCCCACCTTCTCCCTCCATGTGAGCTCCTGGTCGCTTCACTGTTGCCATGGAGATACCAAGCCCTGCACCTTGAAAAGTGCACTTGGAAGGAGCGGGGGAGAGACAGACAATAATATCCCTCTTCCCAGACAAACAGACACACATGCACACACACAAAGTCCTCTGTTTGTGGAAGTTATTATAGCTAGGTTTGGTAAGGTGTGTGGGTGTGTGTGTATGGAAGACTACATTTTTGTGTGTGTGTGTGTGCGTGCGTGAGTGTGTCTGGGAGGTGGGTGTTCAGATGTCCGTTGCCTGTGCATGTGCAAACAGCTTGTGAGTGGAGAAATAGAACTAGTTGGTCTGACCAGACAAGTGGAGAAAATCTGTTGCATTCTCACCGTGTTGCACTGTTACAGCGCTCTATATGGTAGCACAGGTTCTAATTAGAAGTTGTCACATTGGCTCCATCTCTGTGAATTTGAAAAAAAAAAAAAAAAAAAAAAAAAAGCTCTATGTGCAAACGTGTAGATAGGTTCCCAGAGTACAGTCACATTCAGGCACATTTTTTTTTTTTTTTTTTTTTTTTTTGAAAATCACGGTACTGTAGTGAGGACTGGAACTACAAACCACAGATAAAAGTAAGACAAGAACTTGCCCAGTTATCTTTGATGGAGCTGGTGGGTATGTGATGGCAAGGGGGCAGGCTTTCCCAACTGTTACATCACTCCAACATTCACCGGGAAGGAAGGTACAGAGGTCGGAAAGATTCCCATCGATACGCCTTGCAAGTGTTCACATCAGTTGGAAAATACAGTAAGTGAACAGGAAAGTAAAATAAGTGACATTTCAACCATTAATTGAATGGCTGAGTGGGTATGTTAAAAAAAAAAAGGCATGCATGATAAAAATACCATTAAATTTGGATTTATTTACATTTAAGGCCACTATTTTCCAGATACTTGTTTACCTACAAGTCAAATATATCAGGAGTTTCATAAAAAATGTGAGATTCCAAGTTGTAATCACGAGTTGGATGTTGACCTGAGTGCCAGGAGATAGTACTGATGGTAAATACCCCATGACATCAGCACAGCATTAGTGTCATCCTGTTTGTTGTAAACTTGTGGGCATGTAAAGGCCTCCGAGACTGTAAACGGTGATGTTGGGCTTCAAATAAATCGCAAGTGGTCCTTTTGATGAAAAACTTGAAAAAGTGTTCAGCGACGATACAGAGACAGCTGCTTACCTCAAACTTCTGTAGAGGGAGACTGTGCAGGATTTTGATGACTTCTATCCTTTAGCGTTCAAGAGTTGTCCTTCGCTTGTCTCAGTTTAGCCAGGGACAGTTTTTGAATACACAGAGACGGTGCATTCAGGTGCAATCTTTGAAAGGGATCATGATCAATAACACCAGACCCCTGTCTTTTTGAATTGGGAGTTGGCAACGTCTGACATGTTTAGGGATGCTGCCAAATTGTATACGCAACCTGATCTCACAGGAATACATGAAATGACCGCAACAAGACATTATGTGGTGCTGCCGTGGAATGGGTTAAAATTTTGTGCTTGCATTACCAATACCAACACAAAGTCAATTAGGAAAAAAATTGTTTGTTCAAACAACGTGCCACCACCACACCAAAGCATGTGCGTGCACACAAATATCAAGCTGATGTTATTAAGTTAACATGAGCTTTTCATAGGAGTTTGGTTAGGTTTAGGCACCAAAACTACTAAATAACATAAACAAGAAACAAACACTAGTCCTGCCTCAAACTGGATTCAAACGTGGGTTGACTGACTAAAAGTCGCATCAGCTGACCCATCCACCACCTCAACCTTTGCACTAGTGCAGAGTTGTTCACTCCTTTTACTTCTAGTAGTTTGGGTCCAACATGACTATCCTAATTGACTTTGGCATTGAATCCGTGGTGCCTGCATGTCGTTTTAACCCATTCTGTAACACCACATCCTTTGTTGTTAAGAAAATCAGTCTTTTCATTTATTTCTGCGAAACCGGCCTGGTATACAATGTGGCTGATAAAATTTGCTCTGAACGACAAGTCCTGCAGAATATATTTTGCGATATTTTTCTCTCATGGAGGCTTTCTCTCATGGATATTTTTCTCTCATGGAGGCTTGTATGCATGTGCTACAATCCTTATGACACTCTGTTTCCCAGCAGCTTGTGTTATTATCATGTCAACTGTAAACGGTCATGTCAGGCATGTATTGGGGCTATACACATTCTTCTGATTCATTTTTTACCTGTATCAGTTCCACGGTTCGACAGGCCAAGTGTTTTCTTGTCAGGGCTTGCAGCATTGCTGTCCGTTGACCAGTTGCTCTCTACTGTGCAGCTACACAAAAGTTAGAAGTGTGATTGGGTGTTTCTTATGCTAATGGTCCTGTCATGTTTAGTGTTACAAATTTTGTAGTTGTTAACTGAGGGAGTGCACTGCCTCTCATGATAAAGCTGTCTCTGGTTTGGTTTAGTTTAGTTTATGTTATCTGAATTTATCTTAAACTGAGCTGAGATTAGTTCCAGCTCTTATTCTCATTGCTCTCTCAGCACTGTCCCTGTTGCTGCCTGTCGTCTGGTCCTGTGTTGTTAGATATTTCTATTAACAGCATAAAATCTAAGCAGACCGCCATGAGGATCATAGGCAAGAACAGACAAGAAAGACCACCAGTTTGTTGTGTTGATTTATGAGCAGTCTGTGCTCATAGGTGCTCCAAGAATACTGGCTGACCCTATCCCATATCCTCCACCCTGAGTACAAGCTTCTTATGACACAGAGTGCCCATGGGAAAAATGTTTTAAAATTAATTTGTCCCTTATAATAGTAGGGGGATAGAGCCCATCTGAACAGTGCAATATGTTGTTCAAGAAAAGCACCATATATGAAGTGTGCAATTTTAAAATGCATTTATTATTATTATTATTATTTACAAAGATTTATGGCCTTTTTGGTGGGAAGGGTGGATGGGGGGGCACTGTCATTTCAATTTTTACATCATATCATATTAAAAGCTGTTGTGGTTTTCATCTTTTCAAGTTTGATTCTAAGATCATACTTGATACTTATGTCATCGTGCTTCCATGAGGTATGCTGTGTATAAACACATTAGACATGTTAAGCACGCAAATATTTCAAAGATAAAAAATAAGCAAACTTGAGCTCTATGGATTCTTACCAGCAACGGTTGTGCTACACTACTGGATAATGCACGTGTTCACTCTGGCAACCTGATTATGCTTTGTGTGTGGCTGGCTATATGGAGCGAGCATATGCCATGTTGTGTCCTGCAGGGCTACCGTGGCCTGTCTCTCTGATGACCCTCGCTGTCCTAGCAAGGTCAGGCAGCAGGCCGCCATGTGGCTGCATGTATTAGCATGCCTTATGAGCGCAAGGACAGGTGTTCTCAGTGTCTCCAAGAGGTTACATGATGAGACATCAAAGCCCAATGACAGCACGTCAGGCTAAAGCCATGAACCCCAACACAGAAGGCTGCTGAAAGTCAATTTAGATAGCTCTGCATGCAGGGGAATGGAGAGGGAGATGTGCTACGTGTGTGTGTGTGTGTGTGGTGAGTCAGAGATTGTGTGTCTGCATACGTACTTGTGTGGCATGAGGCAAAGTGCATGCCTGATTGTGTGCTAATGTTTGTGTGTGTGTGTATGCCTACATGAATGGCAGTGACAGAGATGTAAGCAAGCCTATTGATCATTATGAACAATAGCTAAAAGCAACAGGAAAGGAAAACAATGACAAAGGTATTGACTTTTGGGACTGTGCCACAATTGATTGCTCTGACACTGACAAAGCCGGAGGGTAATATCAAATAGCTGCGTTCATGCCAAAACGCACATGCATAGTGCATCATGGTAATTTTGCTGTTCTTCACTCAGGGAGCGGTGAAATGGATGCTGAATGTCGCACCTAGCTGAGATGAACACTGCATGACTGATGTGTAACATCTCAGCTGGCACATCATACAGTGATTTCAAAGAACAGAAATTGTTTTCCTAGTTATTTTATGCTCAGCAAACCTTGACTGATTCTGTCAATACCTCTTACCTTTCACTGGGTGGAGTACTCCAAAACCCCATGGGGCTTGTCCCTTGGGTCAATAGTCCCTGTATCTATTCACTGGCATTGCTGATACACACACAGCTTCACACAAACACACACACCTCCTTTGGTATTGATGGTTTTATGCCCCAGGTAGTATCCAGGTTCTTGGCAGGTGGTTATGGCTGGTTATCTGATTGTCCGACTGTTTCCCTCTGTGTTTCTGATATCTATATCTATAGCTCAACTAAAGAGTGGAATAATCAAATTTATTTCCTCTGGAGCAATTCAAGTGTGATTATATAATATGTACAGTAGCAAATACTTTACTGTCTTTCTCTTAAAAACTCCCCAAGTTTCAAAACAGCTGTTGAGGGAAATAAGCTGTGCTGTTTTCTCTAAATTCCTCCACTGTCCAGTGCTAAATTAATATTCCTTAATCTGCCCCTTTCCTAAGAAGATTAATATCTCATTTTTATTTGTCTACGAATGATGTTTGTGTCTGTCCAGACCTGGTTTGTGCCAGTGACCACGGCAGCGGATAAAGTGGATTCTCCCACGCCGGCTAAACCCAGACGAACCCTGGATCAAATTCCAACACTCCTTCGTCCCACGGAGGAGAGGCCATGCCAGGCAGAAATGGATGCTAACCTCTGACTGATGTGGCGCAGTGGCCACTGAGTTTAACCTGACCACAGGAAACTCAAGGTCCTGCCCTGGAATGAGCACTATTGTCGCACTGTAATTATCGGTGGGAAAGTAAGCATGTGTGTGTGTGAGAGAGAGAGGGAGAGAAAGAAAGAGAGAGAGAGAGAAATAAAGCAAAAGAGAAAAAGCAAGCAAGCTCGGTAGTGAGTGTCTATTTGTGGGAAAAATGCAGACAGTGAGTTGGGATCTTTTTTAAGCTCCTGTCACAACACCAGAGGACTGTGGCCGGGTCTGAAGACAGGTCAAGGAGCGCAGGAAGGGGCTGAGAAAATGCCTTTGACTCCAACTAAGTCTAACTGCTGCAACCTCCATTCCAACTTTCATCACCGTTTCAAAAAATCCTTGAAATCAATCGATCGGAATCATATTCAAATCATTCGGCTCGTTCAGCGACGATTAAAATCAGCTAAGATATTTGCCAAAGCCACTTTGATGTCCTCAAGTAAAGGAAGCTCCTAAGGTCTTGTTCCTTTGCACCTTTAGCGAGTAAACGTCGGCTGCATTGCTCTCTCGGCTCCAGGTTATACGAGCAGGCAGTAATGGACATGCAGTTAACATTTTCTGAAAAAGTGTACAAAGACACTTTTAGCCACAATGCTGCTCACAACATGGGATCACTCCTCAGAAACCCATCCCTGAGATCGGCTTTCACAAGAATGAGAGGTATGATACTGCACACACACACACACACACACACACACACACACACATTAGCAGTGCTGCCGGGTGCAAGGGGGCAAGTGGGCCTAGTAATTGAATGGAAACCTTTCTTCTCCTCTCATCCATAGTGTGGGTTCAGGGTCGAGGCTGGCACAGGCAGAAGTGAACCACTCAATTCTGCAGGAACTGGTAGGACCCTCTGGGGAGCTGTGTTACAGTGACACACAGATGGAAAAGGCTTTTACCAATGCAGCACTAATGTATTAGCATGAGTTCACTGTGAACGCTCTCCCCAGTGTAGTGGACTCCATTAATCCTTTGTCTAATCATTGCAGGCTGAGTTGGTATAAACACAGTGCATGTCACCCAGTGCTAATTGCAGGACAGAGCCTCACTGTGTGAAACCATCACCTTAGGAGTTAGAGAGGAAGCATTATAATGAGCTTCATTACTGTAATGCTGCATTTGGCGGTGGAAACAAAAATCAAAATTTTGGACATTAACAGTCATTGCTCCCCACAAATAACTAATTTATTCACATGAGATATCACTTCGTGCCCTCAATTTATCATACGTTGCCACAAATTACTGATCTCTTTTTCTCTTGATATATTACATTGCCACAAATCACAAATTATGTGGTTTCAGATTAATTAATATGTTCCCACAATGAATATGATGTCATGGGAGCAACAATGCACCAAATTCGAAAACAAACAACAGGGTTTCAGGGTATGAAACAAAGTGCCTTTTAAGCATAGATTTCCCACTTTCAGAAGTGTTACATTCTGTTGAGTCTGCCTCACTGCACATTTTCGCCATTTTTAGCTATCAGAGAGCCTGTTGACAGCTCACATGAACACATGGGAATACAGTGGTGCTGTAGCTACTGTATTCCTGCTCATTTGTTGTCACTGGAGCTTAATTGAAAAAAAAGAGAAATAAATTTTGATGTGTTACCACAGCTGGTTATGAAATCAATAGCATCTGTCGTGTCTTTACCAGCAGTGCATATCAGAATTACAGAAAAATGTACTGTTCCCATCTATCATCCGGTGTCTGTGTGTTGGGAATTGAGACAGCATACTTCTCCTGTGTCCCCTCCTCTTGTTACACTAAAGACAGCCAAGTAGAAAAAAAAAAAAAAAAAAAAAAAAAACAGTGAGAAATGATAGGGAGTAAAAGAAAAATTAGCATATTCTCATTAGTCTTGGTGGGTTTTTTTTTTCTTTCTTTTTTCCATCCATACTGTACAGACACAATAAAGTAAAAGAAGATGGATTTTAGAGGAAAACGCCACTCAGTTCGCTTCATGTCTTCTGGCCCACAAGAGCTCCATTAATACGTGTAACCACTCTCTCCTTAGGCCAGAAACCAGAAAACGAAGACTATTACTCAGACAATTGACTTCTAATGGAGCTACAAACCAGTGTGCCATCACACTTGAGACGTGGGACACAGCAGTGTCTGCTCCAGCCTGTGTTAGGACATAAGAACAAGACGTTTAAATACTGAAAATCCCAAAGTCACAAAAACGCACACATACACACACACACACACGTGTACTAATACATACTTAAACATGTGAGTCTGGGCTGTGTATGAACTCATAAAGAGCGGAGGGCGTTTCCTCTTATTCTTGTCCTGGGTGGCTGTCTCAGCAGGGTCAGAGGTGTGAGGCCAAGGGTGAAAGGAGTGAAAGTCTCGGGTCAAGCGCAGGGGCCGGCTCGCTGACAAATTAGAGAATGGCCGGGGAGAGAGGATGATGAATGGAGGACCTGGAAGAGAAGCGATGAGGACATGGCCAAAGACAGAGAGAGGCAGAGAGAGAGTGAGAAAGAGAGAGCGGGCGAGCGATTCAGGGAGGAGGAAAGAGGTGAGAGCACAGTCAGACTGTTTGTGTTGCCTGCGCTCGTAAATGACAGCACAATCCAGGTTGTTTAAAGAGAGGAATTAAACCAATCGCCGTACCAGCAAGCAGAAAATGGGCCTGCCGCTTGATGATTATGTAACCTTTAAAGGGATACGTCACTCAAACCGCAGGAGAGAGTGAACCTACATCTTTGCCTTGTTGCTGTTTGGGAGCCAAGCCCTGAAGTGGAGTCATTACAGGGGAAGGGCCACTCTCTTCAGCCAGAAGGTATTTATAGTCCCTCTGTAGTCTAATAACTACCAACATGACCAAACACTCCCCACATGGAATAAATCAGGGCTAATGCTGATCTCTGTAATTACCCGGATACACACTCACTCACACACACACAAACACATATTGGTACACACATATATAGTAACCATCATTGTGGTGACTTATCACTCTATCCTTCTTCTACAGTATTGAAAAAAAAAAAAAAAAAAGATATATGACTAGTGCAGCCGCAAATAAATACAAAGAATGGCAAGACAGTGAGTAATAAAAGTGTGGTTAAAGAAAAGTGCAATGTTCCATTCCATATTTGTCTCCATATCATAAATACTCATCCTGGGATTAACATATCTAAATGTAGAATGTGTCCCACTATTATTACTATAATAATAAAACATAATTGCTGCTCTAATCCTAATTAAGCTCGTAGTGCGGTTAGATACTGTTTCAGAATAGCGGGACACCCCGGCTGCACACTAAGCCATGCTCTGAATACCAAAGCTTATGAAAGTAAATGTGGAAGAGACCAAAACCAACAAACAAAAGAGCAGCTCTCAAGAGCAATTAAACACGATGATCTGAGTGTTTACCAAGCACCGATCCTGTTCAGTTTGATTTGGAGCAACTGGACGCAGCTAAAAGAAGATGACGTCTTCCTCAGCTGGAGAAGTTGGAGTCCGTGTGGTATGTATGTGCGGCTTCATGCTATGTGTCCTTTCATGTTCATGGCACCTGTGTGGCTGTGTGAATCTGAGAGAGGATTTACAAAGAGCGACAAGGAGAGATTGTGTGTGTTTGTCTGTCATAGATCTCTCACTGTATGAGAAGCCGTGCAGGACATATAATAATTCAAAGTTGGCTATTCTGACACACACAAACACTGTGATATAAAAGTGTGTCATCTACAGTGACAACAACACAAGGTGGAAAGCAATCACTGATGTATTGACGATCAGAACAGCTATCACAAACGCTGAGCTAGATCAAGCATCACTAAAAAGTTGGGCAATGGTTTGTACCCCTTTTGTAGCAAGGCATAAGTGTGTGTCTCTCTGTGTGTGTGTGTGTGTGTGTGTGTGTGTGTAGGTGCATCCTCTGCAGCACAGAAACATTTTATGCATCCCAACACAATTTAATTTAGTTTAATCTCAGCCCTTCCACTGGGAATGCAACATATAATTAAACTTTATGGAACTGCCCTGCAGCTCATGCAGAGAAGCAGACTGTCACACACACACACACCCACACACATACACACATGCGCACGCATACAAACACACACACACACACGCACACAAAGACAGAGGATGCAAAATAATTTGTGCCGATGCATAATCAAATCATTATGTAACTTACGATTTAACATTCAACACCTAAAAATAAATATTGATAAATCCTGAGAACACAGCAGTGCGTAATTGAAATAACAGCATGAATAACCATCGGCATGTAAACCCATAATGCATCTTTTTCTATTACATGAAAGTGGGTGGATCTTCCTGATTTGATTCCGCTCTTCATTATGTCTCCACATACGCAGACGAACACTATATGGATGCAATAACCGCAGTTATTAGGAATGATCCACTGAAATTGTCGGGGAATTGATATTATCCAGCACCGATCCTTTCTGTTTCTGCTTATGAGCATGTTCCGAGGCAGAGATATTAGGTTATTGGGGCCATCGCATGTTCTTGTGTCTATCTCAGGGGTAGGGGGTGCATGAGGGGGGGTGGAGAAGGAGCGGTCAGTGTCGCAGCAACAGCGGGCTTAGGGTCTGAAGGCATTGCCGTGGAGACAGACAGAGATCAGCTGAGATTAGAGGTGTGTGTCGCATGTCGTGTATCCCGTGGACACACATATGTTTGGGGAAAGGATGCATTTTCAAGTATGCATGCATCATACATACATGCACGCACACAGTGGCTGTCATGTTTTCAGCACCTTAGGGAAAGGCCAGAGGCATTTTGTTGATGCATCTCCTTGTAGCCTCCTCCTATGTGGAACAAAGGCCCGCTCCTCTGAGACCTCCCTCAGCTCCTTCTCCCGACCTAGTTTACCTGATTGATTTCTTTCCAGTTGGCCACTTGTATAACACTGAACACTGCGTAACCCTGAGTGTGTGTCCGTATGGTCACGGCGCCTATGCGGTGTGCAGAAAGGGATCTAGGGTAGTGTTTTATTTTCGACGCTAACATCCATTTCTCCGACCAGATCCGATACAAGTGTGAAGGACGGATCAGAAGACACAAGCACAAAGTCAAAGAAAACAGATCGAGACAAGCGTTGAACCTAATTGCTTTCAGTTTCTCACTCTTCTTTCTCCTCTCTCTGTCTATTTCTGTCTGCTTCTGTTTCCTCTGTTACTCTTTATCACTCCCTCTCTTCCCTTTGTCTGTAAATGAGGGAAGAGAAGAGGGATGGCCATCGCTACAATGTATTACAACCATGCAGTCCATGCATCTCGTGCACAAGTGTTTTGCTACAAGGGTGTGGAGAATTTGACCGTATTTTTTTTTTTTTTTTTTTAGGCAACTCTATTTCCCAAGCAACAGGGCTGTTTTCTTCTCTCCAAGTAACCTCAGCGCAGTCCATCTGGGTCCCAAGCTCACACACACACACATACACACACACACACACACACACACACACACACACACACACAATCGCAGAGTGTACTGCCAGTACTGCTCCTCACACCCCTTCATGTCCCTTTGGCCTTGCAAAGCCTGTTTCTCACACATGAGCATACTATTTCTAAATGCAGGCTGTGTCACATGATCTCTCTCTCGCTCTCTCTCTCTCTTTTCCCCTCTCCATGGCTATCACACATTTCTCAAATGATGACACATTTGCAGTGTATGATATTATTGTCTTCTAAAATCGGACTCCTTCATAGTAACTCACCCAGGTTATCAAAAGCAAAGTCCAGTGTTGTTGCAGTAGGCAGGAAAATAAAATCACATGTGCAGCACTACAACTCCAAGGCGGGGGTACGGTTTTGGCCACGCTACTTGGCCTCCGTCAGAGCGGCGTGACAACTCTCTAGATCGGCTTTGTTTCATTGCTTTTACGGTTATGGTTCAGGAAATTACAAGCCTTGCCATTATTTTCCAGGGAAACTGAAATCTTTAAATACAGCTGCTGTGCGAGGGTGGAAAAAACAGCGCTGTGATTACAAACAAAGAACCAAAGGGAGCTGCACTTGTCAAAAAGCAGTACCATTTTTGTGGTTGACAAAATTAGATGGTGAGTACCTGTCAGTCATATTTTGTTGGTTGCCCGAGGCAGCAGGGTGGTCTGAAGGTCCGGCAACACGATCTTTTAACACTGAACCGGAAGGCCTTGGCTTAAGCTGCCGTGCTGACAAACATCCTCCCTGCTGAAGTGTCTTTGAGCAAGACAGTGACTCACTACCACCTGCAGTGCCCCTGTGTGGCTGAACGTGCGCCCTCACTTCCAGGAAGGCGAAAGAAAAGCACATTAACTTACAGGGACTAGTAGACTATCACATTATTATCAAAGGCGCTTTTTGGCTTGAGATGCTTTTTCATAGTTCCAGAAATTACGAGTTACCCCCTTTTTGTGTACGCACTGCAGGAACTGGGAGCAAGCGTAGTTTTTAGAATGACATTTTGAGGGACTTTTTTTATCTCCCACTTCAGGGGAGATTCCCTGAGAACTATGACCTTTCAAGGTTTTTTTTTTTTTTTTTTTTACGTTTGCGAACGTCAAACCAGCTTCATTTCTGCATGTGATACAGCAACAACAAACAACAACAAGATGGAGGACACCATGATCAGAGCTGTGTGTTTGTAGTGTGCCATGGGGTTCATGACAATAACAAAGTTGGAAAAGTAATGTGTTTTGTTCCATTTTTAAAGGCTAAGACACTAAGAACTGCTGCATGCATGGCCATCATTTTACATGATTTTTAAACATGGCGGTTGCTCGCGCTACATTCGCTCATGTGTTCGACCAATCACTGCACACTTACAAGGTTCCACTTCAGAAAGTACCTTCTCAGTGGGTAGTTTGTCTAAAAGACGTCCGCTGAACTGTCCGGTCAGGAAGCACCTTTTGTCTTATCAGTAACCTGTAGAAACACCACAGAAGCTGATGTCTACCACATTCACTAAATTACATTCTGAGTAAACATGCTTGACAGGGTTCTTAGGGGAGGTTTTGGTTTGCACCACTAATCACCTACTTTATCTGACATGATGAATGGAGGACACAAGCAAAACACGCAGAAGTGTATCATTTGCTGGAAAGAGGGGGCTTAGCTCAGGCAGATCTTCAGCTCCCGCCCCTCCCGCTCCCTCAAAAGGGGCGGGAACTCAAGATCTGCTTGAGCTAAAAAAGTTTTTGAGCTTAGCCATAACATGGGCCAGCGGCGAGGTTGGCCACGGGTTAAGGGAGCACTCACCAACTTTCCAGTTTGACTGACCAAAAGTGGCAGCTCCTACGATAACTGCATTGTAGAAAAAGCGGGCGTGGTTGAGAACAAAAAGGTCTGTAACTTCCAGCTGCGACCTTGGCAGAGCTTTGCACTCTTCTTAGTGCCTTCTTGTTATGACACTCTGGGCTCCACAGTATCACACTCCAAATTCTCCAGTGTTAATAAGTGTGATGTTTCAGTGATAATTATTTAAGGCTGACATGTGTTGATTGAAGAGTTATGCATTCACTCACACAGCTCCATAAGATTGCTGCTCAAAACTATCCGCAAGTGTTGAATGGACTCCGGTGGGTGTGGACTTACATAAAGCCTGGCGCTGTGTGGATTTTCACAGTCTCCGTTAAATTAGCACCGTTGGTTTACTGTGCACTAGGTTCTGTTGGTAGTCTCCATAAAAAAGTCCACACAGAGTCTCGGTGATGCTGTGGTCTTGGGTCTGTGTGCTCCAGATTAGTTCTTTCTGGGCACACAGTCCTTGCCTAAGCCACAGGATCTGAGTCACTGGATCAGGAGGAAGAATTCACAGCTAAACAAACGTAGGCCACCAGCCAGGCCAGCCCACTCTACTGGCAGCCATACATGCGCATGAGATCATACACGCATACACATACACACATGCATGCACATGAGCATCTCGACACATGTGTTTGCACGTACAGCAGCACATGTACCGACGCACTCATTGGCAGTCACACATGCACACACACTGCAGTTGAATGCATGCAAACACTCACTTCTCGCTTCCCTCTGTCTGCTGTTTCCTCAAGCAATCTTTTCCTCTTTACTTTCAATCTTTCTGATGCAGGCTTTTGATAAACTTGGCCTTCTTTACTCTTTGTATCTCCATCTTTAACTCTTTTTTTTTCTCTAGCCGCTACACTTATCATGTTAGTGGAAAAAATATATGATGTCTTTCCAGCCTACACAGAGATAAAGTCTCTTTATGGTGTAAACGTATCGCCTTAACTCATCCTAAGTGGCTCATGAGAAGAACAAACAGACTGGTGTAGGGTCATAGAGTTCCCTGGCTATCATCTCACCACCTCCACCACCATCCATAGAGAAGGGCAAAGAGCAGATTTATCTCACAGGCCACGATATATCTTCTTACCCTGTCTTCTTTATTCCAGTCAACTGACAACACAAATGCAGGCCATTTATTTAACAGGATTAGGAGATAAGACCGCTTTCTACTTGACCAGGGCACCAGCGCCGCACAGAAATCCTCCCTTGTCCCACTGCCTGAGGCTGATGCTAGCGCTAACTGCTACCACCTTCCTCCAGAGCGAGGAGAGGGAGGGGGTGCAGGGAGAGAGCTGATCCCAGCCAGAGGGCCTCGAGGCTGGGTGATTTATCTCATCCTCTGCCTGCTGCTCTGGGTATCTGGGAGAAGAGAGAGGAGCATGTGGCCACCGGGGTTGATGGTGGCCGCAGCACAGAATTGCTGTTTGCTCTCAAACTGGATCTAATTAAAAGAATACAAAACAAATAACAGGGAAATCAATGTGCCTGGTTTCCACAACACACACTCTTAAACTTTAACAGCTTTATGCTGGTGTATGTTTAGAGTTGAAGATGTAAGCTAGTCTCTCTCTCTCTTTTTTTTTTTTTTTTTACAAGGAAATAAAGTCACTGTGATGTTTACTGCCACAATTTATGACATATATGAAATATTTATTGATTCTTTTACTTGTCCTGCTGTATCCCCACACTGCTGACCGCCACTGACATGCCTGTTGAAGCAGTTTAATGAGAGGGTTCAAGCCCTTTTGAGATCAGCCGTGTGTTTGCTGACAGCAGGCTATTTCCACCAATGAGGGAAACTAAATATAGATATTGAAACAGACTTGTCAGCGCCCCAATCTTCCTTATTAGTCTGCAGTACTCCATAGTTCCATGTGGGGGCGTGGCAGGGGGCATAAACTTATAGCAGAGAAGAACAAGATGCTCCATCTCTGACATTATCAAAGATCAGGGAGCTCTAAAAGGTCGCCGTTGCCATATTCTCATCCTCGGTGGTATTGACACTTGGTATTTCTCTGATCTTTTGCTCTAATTAAAAAAAGAAAGAAAAACAGTTGCCAAGGCTGCACTTCAAGTGTGAGGTTGTGTATCGCCAGTGAGTGTCTCCGTCTATATCTGTTTGTTGCAAAGAACTGCTCTTGTGTATGTGTGTATGCGCGTGTGTATTTACATAGAAAGTCAGCACATTCACTTTCAAAATGTCCATTACCCGTTCGTTCCAAGAAAATGCAACTTGTCCTCTCTGTCTTTGACATTGAGCCAAACTTCATTCCATTCAGTAGATTCCAGGAACTTGAGTACAGAGCATGACATAAAAAACAGTGCTGAGCTCAAGAACTCTATCTCTTCTTTTGGCCAACAACAAACAGCTCATCTAGTGTTAACGTCTTTGCCTCTTTTCCAACAAAGACAAAAAACACATAGGCCTAAACACGGTACCGTGTGATATTTATAATGATGACATAATTACTTCTGCCAGTGAAGTGAAACCTGCAGCGGGAGGTTATGTGGTCGCTGCCGTCCATCAACAGGATGTAACTCAAAAAGTACCAGACTGAACTGCATGAAATGCGGTAGGAAAGTTGGTCATGGGCCAGCAAAGTCATGATTCAAATTTTGGGCCAAAATTTTGGAGAAGAGGCAGGACTTAGCACAAACACCACAGTTTTGTACTGAGCCCTGTCCCTTTTCAACCTAACGCTTTAGGCTATCGTCTCAAACACAGCTGCATAACATCACATAACCTGGTGTGGAGGTTGATCATGGGTCAAAGCAGAACTGAGAACCCTTCCCCACTGGCTGGCTAAAAGAGGTGCGTCCTATGGCAATAACATCACCAAAAACCTGGCACAAACAGAGATGTGGTTTCTAAATGGGTTCACGTAACATCATGAACAGCGCTGGGATGGTTGGTCATGGGACAAGGCAGCACTCATCACCTTTGCATGCTGATTGCCTGAAGGGAGCTTAACATAAACAGGGCCGTATCTTCCAGCTGCAACTTTGGCAGAAGTGTGCGCTCTATGAGTTCCCTCTTGTTTTGCATGGTGAAATATGTCATCTCTCTCTCTCTTTGTTTTGGATTTAAATTAAAGAGATTCCAAGTAGCATGACAGACAAGGATAGTCGCCAGTGGAGACCTCTTGCTCCAACTCTTTGACAATATTTGTTTAACTCTGACAGTGTACAAAACAACTCTGTGCCAGTGTTCTTACCAGTCCACACCCATCAGAGTTAATTTAACACTTAAGATAGCTCTCAACACTTGCCCCAGAGTCACATCAGCTCCGTGAGTGAACAAACAACTCTCCAATCAACACTTGTCAGCTCAAAATAATTGTCACTGAAAAATTAACACTGGAAAATTTGCTGCGTATTAGCAGCACGGCCAAAGCACAACAAGGCTCATAAGCCCCCCGGCTCTAACACCAGGAACACTGAGCCATTTGAGGCAGCCTGGTTTGCTGGACTTAGTCCACAACCAAAACTTGCAAGGGTAAAATTTGGTGGAGATCAGCTATTATCAGATAAATATGTGTGTGTGTGTGTGTGTGTGTGTGTGTGTGTGTGTGAGTGTCTCCTAAACATCCCAGTGATGTTTAGGAGTGGGTATGCGGTAGGCACCAGCACGTCCTGGCACAACCACTCTAGCACAACTATGGATTGAGTCATTTTTGCAGCACTATGGCAAGTTTGGGCAGAGTGAAGAGGAGCTATGAAGAGGGCCGTGGCAGAATCAGAAGAAAACACAGGATACATACCTGAGCACACAAAACATATGGTCATGCATATGCACACACCCATACGTGCATATCCTTCATCTATGATCTATGGGTTCGGCTGGAGTTCAGTCAGTGCTTTTCTCTTAAAAACAGACGAATACCATCATACATCATACGTACCGCAACACTACTGGCTTTTCATGCCTCGCCCGTGTCTCTATCTCAGCCTGCTTCTCCTTCTTCTCGCAGTGGAAGAAACCCGAGCTCAGGCCGATTGCTGAACCACTGAGAGCGCCACTGACACATGCTGCATAAGAGAGACACTTGACAGAGGTGAGACCAGCGTCCTTGTGCAACCCCGCACCTCTTGAGAGCATGTACAGTGGAAGCCAAATGGAGCAGGAGAGACAAAGACACACACACACACAGAGAGAGAGACTGTATAGATGAAGGCAGAGGGCCGGGTGAACCGGTAAGTTCCAGTTGTTCTGCCATTTAGTTTCCATGTTCAGAACAGCTCAAACAGATGCGGACAGAGTTCCTACGAGTTCACAGACGATATTGACACACATCAACCTCCGCCTCCCCCAAAAACACACACACACACAGCATATGGAAATTTTTGCGAATGCCTCTGTAGCTGCAGATCATGTGGCTCATGGCCAATAGCTGAGGCTTATAAATACATATCAGGTGGAAGGGGATACGGAAAATACACAAGCACAACACACACACACACACACACACACACACACACACACGCATACATACCTGCAGCTTCTCCATAGTTCCTGCGGGAATGCACAGCGTCGCAGAGGCCAAATCTGTTTCAAACAGAGAGAAAAATGTCTTCCTGAGTATGCACCTTAACCTATTTCATCCTCATCTCATTGATATATGTTTGAGATACTCCATCCATTTCCCTGTATTGGCACAAAAGTGGCACAAAATGAAATGCAAATATCCTGATACCACCCTTCGCTACAGCCTGGTTATTCAAAACAAACCCTTTCCAGTACGAAAACCCATGTGGAATTCATTCACTCAGTTGTATTTTAAAATGATTAATTCAATAAGTGAGACTCTTAAACACCTCCCAAAATATCACTTCTTGTCACCCTGATTTTCTGCACCAGCATATTCATTTTATTATGGTTGGAGAAACTAGACTAATGCATATTATGCAAAGTTAATTCTATTAAAGTGGGTGACAAAAGCTAACAGAATGCTAATAGATTTAAATTAACCCTTTTACAAGATCAGGAGAGTTCATTTCCAGTATTAAGCTGAGTAATTTATTTATTTATTTATTTATTTATTTTTACCTGTTTTACAGGAACAGGACATCAAACTTTATGGAGCTAGAGAAACTGGAAATTTCAAAGCTTACAGTCCCCAGTCTCATTCAACATGATTTTATTATTTTTATTATTTTCATTATTTTCATTATTTCATTATATATATACATACACACACATACACACAAATGTAAATATAGAAATATAAAAAGAATATGAAAGTATTTAATGTATTCAACATAAATGAAATAAAGAGAGCTGTAAAACTATGGGCAGAAAAAGAAAAAGGGTAACAAAAACTTACTTGCTGACAGACTTGTCCAGTGGTATTTAGTACTGCACTACTGACCCTGTGCTGTTTCAATCAAAGAATGAGCATGCAGCACAAAGAAACCTGCCATTACAAGGTAAAAAAAAACAAAAAAAAAACTGCAGACACCCTGTAATCAAAATGGAAACTTCTGACATGTAACCACATTGGTTTGGACTATGTATCCCATAGAATCATATATCATATATCATATAGCCAGAATAAAAAGTGCAAGCAACATTGTCTGAGATGAAGACTCATAATAACAACTAAAACACTAATTAACAAAGGGAAAACAGTTCATTGTAAATTTCAGTAGGTTTCCAGCATCATGAGAAACACAGCTGTCAAAAGGCTAAAGGTACATTGAGAGTGTATGAATATGCCCTCATTCTTTTGTTTGGAGTCCTTTATTTTTGCTAGACCACACAAGGCAAATGGATACTTCCTCTGTATCCAACAAATGCACCATTTGTCATTCAAACAAAGTGGTTCTTCTCCATAGGAAATAACTTCCACCTGTACAATAGGCAACAATAACACACAGTCTGTTCGGGTGAAGACATGAATGCAAGGTAAAGTGCTTTGGCTTAGGGAAATTTTTGATCTTGAAAACCAGAACTTCATTCACTTGCATACGAAAATATTAGTCCTGGAACGCTGCATGGCCGAACAGATGCTAAAGCATGTACTTCCAGTGTTGTGGCTTTGGATCATGCTCATGATCAGTATGGAATATTATGCCTTCTCTCCGCTATCTGTTAAACTGTCATTTCAAAACACCGTTTAATAATATAGGAACAAAAAGAGCGAAAGTAAACATTTGTTATTCCCACATATCCAAATGGAATCGGTCTCTGTGATATCTACACTGTGAGTCGGTCAGGTATTACATTATTATTACTGGCTCATATCCATATGCCAACAACAGACAGAGCCTGAATGAGAGACAGACAGTTTGTCCCAGTAAGGAGCAGGCCGTCTGCCAGACACCTGACGCTACTGCCAAATGACCTCTGGCCCTATCTACCATTTATTGCACAGCAAACACACACACACAACCACACACACACATACGCATACACGTGTGTGCACTTAACAATATCACATGCCATTTGGTGGTTGCTTTTCCACAGTATGGGTGGCCTCACTTGTAACCAAACCCTTAACCACAGCAGTGTTTGTGTCATGCTCCATCCAGCTACAGGACAATATGTAGGCTATGCATTAGGCACGCAACCGTGTGTTTGCATGCATGCATGTATGTTTGTTTGCATGAAGACCGACACAGTCCACAGCCTCGATGGAATCAGGGCCGTCGCTGTATGTGTTTGTATAATGAAGACAAACCGGGGCCTTATGTTTTTGTAAACACTCCTCATGCGCTAAATGCAATAGTATCCAGCTGTAAAAACACTGGATCAATCCTGATGCTCGTTCATCATGGTCTAAGTGCTGCCAAGATACACAGAGCAGAGCCTGAAACACATGCTGTACACATATACACACACACACACACACACATACACGTACAATATGCTGCAGCATTCACATGGCTGCATGCCCATGCACGCAAACACATACTGTACAATAGGGCTACTTATCTCTTTCTTTATCTGTACACGTGGTAGCCGATTATTCAGATGCAAAATTAATTGCATTATTGTGTGTCGGAGGTTGTTGTTTGAATGGGCTGAAGTTGAGGCTGAGGCCAAACTGTAGATTTAAAATTCAGAAAGGCAGGGTCACCACAACACAGATTTTCTCTAGAGAAGTAGCTTTAAATGTTTCCAACTCTAAGTATATTCGGCTTCAAATTGTGCAATATTGCATTACATTTGTAGAAATGCAGTCAAAATGAAACAAAAAGAAACTAAATGAAACTAAACCAAAAGTCCTGTTAAGACTTAGGATCTGCCTCTGGTGATGAGGAGCCAAGATAGACCACCATTCACAACTAGGGTTACCATGTGTCTCAAATGCATCTGCAGTGACCTGTGATTGACTTCAGGTCCATCAGAATTCCTTCTTTCCATTCTTTTCTGAAGAACAAAGATAAGAAACAACAAAGATAATAACTTGCATGTCCTCCTAAAAGATTTCAGTTGGGCGCTGGATCAAAACAATGTCCAAATGTAAATAAAATGTAAAACATATGTCTAGTTTTTTTCATGTTCACCTAACAAATACCCCACTATCTCACTGAAAAACCAAACTTCACTCTATTTCATGACAACAGCCCACTTAATCAAACACTCCTATCGTGTACAAAGCAGCTAGACAGTCTTCCATTGTTATCTGGGACACATCAGGACTCATTAGGGTTCACACTCCAAATGTGATGTGTCCCTGATCACCTCTGAAGGTGACTTGAGTGATCGGATCACGCTGCATCTCCCAGATACTTTGATATCCTGTTCACACCTGTACTGAGGACTGTCCACTTGAGAGCGAATCACCCAAGACAAACGCTAAAGCCACGTGTGGATGGGGTCTGAAATGCCAAATGCTAAATTTAGCTTGATGCTGTACAAGCTGCTAAACCTTAAAGCGGTTTAAAGGCATTTTCCAAACTTGCCTGGATTTCGGTTTGCTCACAAGTTGGCTCGGAACCAAATACTAACCCGCAGGTATTTTAAAAACAAGCAATGCTACTGTAATCATAATCTAAGTGTTAATGTGTGAGACAAGAGGAGGAGGACTTATAAAAGGAGGGTTTTATAGAGAGAGGAAGGGCTGGTGAGTGGCCTGCACTGGGTTGTCAGTAGCTTTGATTTATTATGGGCAGAAAAATGAAACGGAAGACAGGGAATGTTAAAGGGGGGCGTGACTCTCCCTGGAGAAATACACTTTGCATCTCCAGGAGATGGTCAATTAAAATCCCTAAAGCCCTTTCTACAGGGAGGACAGAGGTGACTACACACACACACACACACACACACACACACACACACGTACAGTGGGAGGGGATTTAGAGAGAAGGCTCTAGAGTCTGACATCAATAAACCCACTTCTAACCTCCAGCCTACATACCCTCAGAGAAGTGACACAGGCACATTTACACTGATGCTGACTGTGGGTCTACATGGAAAACACACACTGTATTGATCATTACACAAATTGGTATACAGACCTGAGATGAATTCACAGTTTTCACATGGAGTGTCTTTATACTGCATGCAAACACTAATACATACTCTCTGTCTCTTCCTCTCATTCTCCTCCACTGTCTCTCACTCACACACACACACTCACACACACACACACACACACACACACACACACACACACACACACATGCTAGGGGCAAATGAAATCCCTGCTCGTCTGTGCCGGCTGTCCAGTAATGTATTCGGCTGCACACCTCCGTTATTTACCAAGCTGGCTGTGTCTGGCAACTCCTTAAAGGTGAAGGTTTCAAGATGTCTCTGGAGATGACCACTAGTAGCTGCACCCATTGAAAAGCATATAGGTGCGTCCGGAGGATGAAGTCCCAAAAAACAATGGAGTTCGGCGCCCAGCAGCTCTGTGCAGCATCATTAAGAGCCTCATTGTGCACACGGGAGTCAAAACAGGTGCAGTTACAACAGAATGGGAAGAAAAACATGGAGAAGTCAAACATTTTACAGCATGGAGCTGATTGGCAAACTCAAATTCCTTGGATTTCCTCTCTGAAAAACAGGCTACAGTAGTTCTTATAAGCTAGAAAAAGGATAGATCGTTGAGGAACTGGTTTGATGGTTGGCACTTTAAGACACAAAAGAGAAGAATTTGCAGCGCTGCAGGCCAGCAGGGCTTCACAGTACAGGAAAATACAGCAGAACTGTGATTACTTATCTTAAGCCAGTGGAAAAAAGTGCCATTGAGGTAGCGTTAAGGAACAATTTGGGCAAAATAGCTTTTTCCAACTTACCCAGACTGGGACAAAATGTTCGATACCATTTTCTCTCTGTAAGTCGAGTGGCTCAGTTCCTGTGGGTAGCATTTTGTGTTAGCTTAGCATAAAGACTTAAAGTCTATGGGAGTCATTAGCCTTCTTCCCTCATTGTGAAAAAATAAGCCTTACAGAAACTCTGTGGCTGACTTATTTATACAGCACGTCAGGTATATATTTGAAATACACATCTTGGATTTCAAGAGTTGTTTTGGGAGAAGTTAGATGGTAGAACTGTAAAAGCTGAATGCATTAATCTTTATATCTGTCATATTGATGTGCACATTGCTAAAGGTATAGGAAGATCTGGCACAAATTAACTTCTTCCTTTAAAACAGATGCTTATGGGAAACCCAGCCCTCTTAAATTAGTTGGTTTTGGCAATGAAGTAAAATACCCTGGAGTTCATTATTGGACAGGAATCATAATACCTAATTATTAGAGAAAGACAAGTGAAAAAGGATGTCATTGCAACAAAAATAGCATATCGCCTGTGGAAACATTCAGTTAAACTGTCTGGATTTTATATTTCAGCTTCAATTCAAGGGCTACATGCTACTTTATGCACAAATAAAATTCTACCACCTTTGGTCTTGTGAAACTTTTTCAAAGCCTATTCAGTAAACTTTTTTAAAAAGTTGTTGTTTTTAGTTTCTTGCACAGCCAGGGATATAAAGTTGAGGGTAAAGTGCCAGACCGAATGTTCAGGTAAATGAAAGGTCTCCTATGGTCTCCTGGCACACAAATATATGTGTTGTGTATCATGCTGACATAGAAAGTGCTGACATATTATTTGTTGAAAAAAAGTGGAAAGAGCCCAAAACCTACACATTTACAGTCTGTCTATACTGTATAAATCACCCAGCACCTCCTCCTGCTCCTCCAGTCGATTATTCAGTTGCAGCTGCTAATTAGATGCCAGCGTGAACCACATGTTGTCCCAGCTGCCAGTCAGGCAGCAGCTCATGCGTGAATGAGGGGAGAGTGTGGAGGGGTCAGGGCTCTCCAGGCTGACTGCTTGGCTCTCCTCATGCATGAGGAAGCACCGCATCGCCTCCATTCATTTTCAATGAGAAACAGGTAACCATTTGCGTGGAGCATGATGGGATAGACTAAATCTAGTGATCATTAACCGAGAGGTGGGGGGAAATTGCAGCGCCATAACCAATCACTTTTAAATTACTCCCTTTGCCAAAAAATGAGTTAATAATTCCCCAGTCGTCCCTCACTGCTATAACAAGATCATTTTCTCATGATAACAAGATAATAAAGCCTCTTCTCAGCATTATGACATACCTACTTATCTCATTATAACATGAAAGGTTTCTCATTATAATAACGTATTTCATTACAACAACTTGTTATAGCAACACACCTTATTTATGTTGTTATAATGGTTTACTGTTGTAAGGAGATCATTTATGTCATTATAACAAGAAAAAAGATTCTCATTGGGCCGTTAGAGCCCCCCAGTGTAAGGTGAATGTAAGAGTATGTGTAAACTAAGATGATTTTAAAATGTACGGGGAGTCCACTGCCAACCGAGAGCAGCAATGAGAGTTTATTTCATTATAATGAGAAATGTTTGATGTTATAATGAGATAAGGTGGTGTCTTGTTTTAACAAGGTAAGATGGCTCGTCATAATAACAAGAAAAGATGGCATTAACAGAATACTGAGACATTTCTTTTTCTTTCTTTCTTTTTTTTTTTTTAAATTGTGGCAGTTGCCTGATATCAAAACTGAATTGTCAACTTGATACACCCGTTCCACTGTTTCCATCTTCAGTCAGTCTTCACTCTAAACGATTTCTGTGGTGGAGGGGGATTCGAGCGTCCCTAACCAATCGCTAGACGCCAACGTATCCGCCTGGATCTAACATCATTTTAAGTCGGCACTGATGTGTTGCCATGCCAACATACTGGTTTTGTCTGGGTTTTAAGAGTAGGGAGCAGGGAAGTCGATGTCGAGCAACATTGAGAAGACATACCACCGATGTAAAATAAATGAATCCGTGTTTGTCCCGCCCTGCAGCAGTGCTGATTGGCCGGGTTGGTTTGACAACTGAGAAATCACAGTTGAACTGAGCAACACCAAACCTGCAGAATCGCTTGAAACTTCAATCTGGAGCCGGGCTAGTCTGACAGCAATATGCTACTGGAATTGTTCTCTGCAATCAATCAACAGGAAATTTGTTGCAGTTGCTGTGGCAGTTTATCTAAGGATATCATCGTGTTTGCAGTGATGTTTGGCTTATCCTTGCTAGGCCTAGCAAGGTGGCCTAGCAAAATCTCTTGCAGTGCAGCTTTAAGTTAAGTTATTTATCCCAGTAGGGATTAATTCATCCTTTATTAATCCCGGTAGGGAAATTCATCCTCTGCATTTGATCCATCCTACTTATTAGGAGCAGTGGGCAGCTGTTGTGCAGCGCCCAGTGACCAACAGGAAAATTAATCTAACATGTTTTTTTTTTTTTTTTACCTTACATATTTGTTTTTCTTTGATGGTGG
This sequence comes from Myripristis murdjan, assembly GCF_902150065.1. Taxonomy (NCBI): domain Eukaryota; kingdom Metazoa; phylum Chordata; class Actinopteri; order Holocentriformes; family Holocentridae; genus Myripristis; species Myripristis murdjan. The sequence continues at coordinate 20,714,697 of NC_043989.1, forward strand.
GGGAAACCCATGCAAACACAGGGAGAGCGTGGAAACTCCACACAGATTGAGGCAGCAGTGCCAGCCACTGAGCCACCGTGCTGCTGTGAACTGTGACTTCAGGGGGAAAAGCACCTAAAGTCGGCAGGAGCAGGTGGGCATGCTCTTGAAAAAGCAGACCCGTGCAGACCTCTGCCTCACAGGGACAGACAGAAAGGGAGACACAGTGAGGAAACTGCCCGACCAAAAGTTATGCAACACTCATCGATTGTAGAGTGTAAACATACAACAGAACCCACTTAGCCTGCTTGAAGTTTGTGTTCTGGCGGCTTGCTGTCCCCGCCTGGGGAGTGCTGCCTCTTCTCCAGACACTCCTAATGATTTAGGGAGTAAATGATCCGAGATGGAGTGGATCTGCACAGTTAGGCTTGGCTCCTGCCCGATGCATCTGCAGCACAATGGGTACAGACCAAGACCTTTCAGGACCGCACCGCCACTTTCATCAGCGACCTCGGTAAACTCACTTTCAAATGTCAAAATCCCCAGCATATGTTCCAGTCAGTCCCATAGCATCATGTGGCCTTTCCACACTAACCCGACCTCAAAAGACCCAAGCTGTTGTCAGCTGGAGTGATTTACTGCAGGCAGTAAAAACATCAAGCCTGCTTTCGGCCAACCACAGAGGGCCATTCACTTCAAATAAGCATTGTCTTCCATACAGCCAGTATCATTAGCTGATCTACACTGAGATGTTACTAATTATTTATGCCAGATCTGAGAGGCAGTTAGAAACACTGGGCTGACACTTAAAGGAGCCATAAAATGTTTTTCATCCAAGGCGCACATGAAACATCAGGGGAAAGTGTTTGCCGGCTTTACGGCATTGGAAAATTGGAGCGATCCACTAGCGCGTCTGACAACCAACGGAAACTTGACCTAGTCTCGGAAAAATGATGCTTACATCCCGACAGAGGAATGCCATGCTTACACAGTTGTAGGTCAGCACTGAGGAAATTATGAAACTTGACTTGTTTCACATATTTTGCTTATTCTGTCTAATTTTGGAGAAAGACTGTGTTTACATTTTTCTCTAGTAAAGTCTGTGTTCTTCAAACATGTGAACAATGTCTCAACACAATTTATGAAAGAGTAAACATGCAACAAACACAGCTTTTTTTTTTTTCCCTTTAGTAACACCCAAGCTGCTTATTCTGAGAAGATGGGGGATTCAACCCCCAGGCTAAAGACACACACAAACACACACACACACACACACACACACACACACACACAGAGACAGACATACATTCTGCCAAACCTACTTCAAGCATAAAATTGTCTCCCACTTAACTCATAACTCCTGGGAACACATGGTCAGTATCCCCAGTGCACACTGCCAGCTGGATGGAGTCAGCACACACACACATACACACACACACACACACATACACACACATACACACACACAGCGATAAACACACACAGATATATGGTGGACAGTAAAAGGTCGGTATGAATGCTGCATCGAGCCCGGGGTCATAGAGGCTTTTCACATGCACAAAGAATTTCACATGCATCCTCTCATCTTCTGTTCCAGTGTGTCTCCACTCACTTCTTCCACTCTTTCCCTCTCTCGCACACACACATCTGAGGCCGGTCTGAGCCGATTATCTGCCCAAATGATCTTGTAGAGGGAGAAGTTGACACACAGGATCCTAATCTTACCCACTCGATCAGAGGCTCCCCGATGTCAAATCATAAACATCGAGTGTGTTTGATAATTATGACTGCAGTCCGATACTGTAAAAGGAACATTGACTGAAATCCGAGCTGTTAACCCCCAACAGCCAGTGAGAGGGAGCATCAGGAAGGAAGGTCACCAGGAAGCATCTCCAACGGGACAGGATTTATGTTTCCCAAATGAGGTGGAGGGCAGAAAAAGAGAGAAATCTCCATCTTAACACGTCACTCAGTCCCCTATTCTGTGTTTAAATCTTGTTTTTCTTAAAATAAGTGATAAAATCTGTCAGTGGGCTGGAATAATCCCACTTGTTTCCTATGCCGATCAACTTGTTTTCAGAACTTTCTTCAATCAAGTGCAAGTGTTATTTTGTTCATCCTAGTGGGCTTGTAGTTATAGTTCCCAGGGGAAAAAAATCCTGCATTGGAAACAAGTGAGATTATCTCAACCTACTGGCAGATATTTTCCATTTGTATTAAGAAAAACACGATTTTAAGACTGAATATGAGACTAAATGACTTGTTAAGATGGAGATTTATGCAGTGTAATGCAACAATATCAGTGCTGGCTCATACAAAACATACCACAACAGGACAGACAAGGAAAAGAGTTGGCTAGAGATTTAGCTTTAGATGTAACAGGTGAGTTAAAATGCTAATGATAATGTCCAGTAGCTGCACAAGTTTAGCTTGTGTGTGTTCACTTAGGTTTATGCTGTGTGTGGTAGAGAGAAATTAACGTTTTTTGTTAAGCCTGTATCAGAAAATATAAAATCACATCACAGTAGATCCCAAATCTCTGGAAGTGCCACTCTGAAATCATTTTGTATAAACACCAAACATGTATACTACATATTATATTAGTATAATTAAAGTGTTAAAAAATAATTCAATCTGTTGTTATGTCTGCTGTGCACCATGTTTTTAAAATTAGTTAAGATAAGAAAATCCCATAGTGTGATGATGACCAGGCACATTATTAGCAGCTGTGGTGATTCTTTACTGTTGTGAGAAACAAACAAACAAACAAACAAACAAACCTATAAAGCCTGAACTATGAAAGAATTGGCCGAAAATTCCATTTTTTTAAAATTGAACCCTTTATTTAGTCTTATAACATAATGTAAAAAATAAATAAATAAATAAAATAAATAAATAAATATATATATATATATATATATATATATATATATATATATATATATATATATATATATGTTATTACATGCGATTTTTCTGTTGTATCATATATGATAGTACTTGAAGTGCCAATGGTATGGTCCAGGGTGAACAGGGGAAGTGTCCAAAGGTATACAACAGTATTTTGGTCAAGTATTGATTAAACTGGAACGGATTGTGTTATTTGATAACGTGTATCATATATGATACAAATGGTTTTATAGGGTTAAAATAATAATAATAATAGATTGGCCAAAGAAGTAGACGTTGTAGTCAACTAACCCAGAGACAGAACAGCCAGCTACATATTTAACATTAGCTTTATGTTCACAAAATAATTATTTCAGTTGGAAAACAGCAGCAGAATTCAGTGGATCCCAATTAGGAGGGAGAAATGCAGATAAAAATGTTAAAAATGTTAAAAATGTCTTATCTGCAGGAATGGCATGGAGCCGGCATGTTGAAAAAGCCTGCGTTGCCCTGTAAGGAATAATGCTTTTTGTCCACAAAACATTGTCTGACTCTACACGCTGTATAACTTTAGGCTGTTTTCACTTCTCTCATTATAACTGCATCTTAGATGTTGTAGCCATAACCAAATGAAAGTGCTGCTTTGTCTTTTTTGTCCATTCCTGTTTTTATTTGTGGACTCCAGTATGGTTTTCTATTTGTGTGCAATTTAATGTGTTCAAGAAAAAAAAAAAAAAAAAAAAAAAAAGTTTACAGTTGTTGCTCCACTTTGAGGCTGCATTCTTTATGCTAGAATTGTGATCACTGGCCTGTGGGCATGTTTCAAAGTCAGACATCCAAACACATATATACATTCACGCATGCACACACACAAGCATTCACATTCTCAGTACAAATAAAATGTACACACTCACTCACTCACACACACACACACACACACACACACACACACACACATACACACTATGGCCTCGGGCCATTATCTGAGGCAGGTCCAAGCGAGGCTCCCAGGGTTATTGGAATGTCATTTCACTGTGTTTGGAGGGGGATCAGATTTCCAATTTCTCTTGACCACGCTCCTCTCTGTCTTCCCTTGGGCTCTGGAGCAAATGAACAGGGTCGCCATGGTAAAACAGGCACCGCCAACAGGTCGTGCGCCGCAGGCATCCTGTAGGCAGAGTCGATAAGATCTGTGCACTGAAGAAATTGCAATAAACCTCACAGTGCACTGTGATTAGTTTCATGTATAGCCTCATAAAATAATGGCGAGGATTAACACCATATTGTCACACACTGGGACATTTTTCAGCAACAGCTGGGGGAGCTAAACTGTAGCGAGGCAAAGATTAAAGACCTGCTTCACTGGGTGAGAGAGAGCGAGAGAGAGAGAGAGAGAGAGAGAGCGAGAGAGAGAGATGAGTTTGGGGTAAATGGAGAGTCTCTCACCTTTGTGTTTTGTGTGAAACAGTCTCGGTTTTTTAGCACCCTCTCATAACACCTCCATTCACACATTGACCCCTTTTCGAAACCGCTGTCGACAACCACATAACCCCATAATAGAGGGTGTCGGGAGCAATCTGGAGCCACTGCGCGCTCTGGGAGGCCTCGCTCAGATAAGTCTGATCTGTTGCACTTCGGAAACACACTTTGCCTCACACACACAGGGAGAAACAACTCTCACTTGGTCTCGCTCACTCTTGTTCCCACTCTTGCTTTTTTTTTGTCTTTTTCTCATTCACCTCCTTTTAAACTGATAATCCCACGTTTCCAGTTTTCAGTGACCAGCAGCATCCCTGAGCTAAGGGGTAAGAAAAGGAGGATGAGTGAGGGAGAGAGAGAGGGATGGATGGAGGGTGCCGCAGATGCACAGGAGGGATACACATCACGCACTGGACTCATAATTCAAGGCCGGCGAGTTCAAAGTATCAGAAAGTCCCTGGACTGATTCTAGGAGGGCTTGGATGCTGTTACATGTTTCATCCTGAAATATGTGATCCTGTCTGTCTGTCCTAGATCTCATACAACTCAAACTTGAACATTTTCTTTTCTTTTCCATCTGATTTGTAAGCGCATATTTATTCGAGGAAACATTTCCATGACCCAAATGCTGACAAAGCTCACAAACCCCTGACTGATTTTTACAAAATGCATGGTTGTGACTGTTAATGTTAATATTTTTAAGGGGTTTTGTGGGGTGCTGGTAAGCATAGTATATGGAATCTGTCACCCCCTATTGGCAAAAGGTACCACAGTCCTAATAAAGCATCAGGATTTATTTGACTGTCATCAGTGTGTAAATGTGTTGAAATGCATCTCAGTTTTTAACAAATGCATCACAAAGGCATGATAAGTTTTTTTTTTTTGTTTTTTGTTTTTTTTTTTAATTCTAGTGGAAATCCCAAATATACCAAATAAGTCCTGCTAGAGAATGTATAAAATGATGCATTTGAGGGAAAATCAGAGTTCAAGGGGTAAAGAAGAGTTGATTTATGCATGCCAACACTTCCATCAACCCCATCTCTTCTTCTCTTCTCTACAAACACACACACACACACCTTGGTGGCCTCTCTTTTGAACATTGTCATTGCGGTTAATCGACCTATGGCCCGCTAAGAGGATGATGGCAGGTATTAGAGGGGAGAAGAGAAATACCTGGTTGACCCGCGTCACTGGGACAACACCACTCATATTGGAAAAGGTAATACCTCATCCAGATGAATTAGGAGGGGCTTATATAAGCCAGGCTGCCTCCATATGAGTGGCCGGTGGGTCACACACAGCCATGCATGCACAGATGGATGCACAAACTCATGCATAGAAAGACTGCGATGTACTCTTTCTGTGTGTCTCTCTCTCTGTCACACACACACGCCCGGAGACACAAGCACACACACTTCTCTCCACTTTTTTTCCTTTGTTTATAATGAGATTAGCGTTTAAGGATTACAGTAAGGGCAAATCATTCCACTTGCCCTCATTTCTCTCTCTCTCTCTCTCTCTGCCTCTCTCTTACTCTCGATGTGTCTCCACCAGCAGCTGTGATGCAGGTGTGTGTCATTCATTCTCTCTCTCCCTCTCTCTCTCTCTCTCTCTGCCTGCATTGTTGACAGCACACATCAGATTTCACCGTATCCCTCATCTCAGCTCTTAGTGAAGAGTGACACATGCCCTCACCTTCCCTAAATCAGCGGTTCTCAACCTGCAGTTCGGGGATCCATGGGGGTCCATGAGCAGGTTCCAGGAAAATAGGGAATAATTTAATTTCACAATCATTTCATTGACTAGAAGTTTGCCCCAATGAGAGAATGTATAAGAATGACTATTCAGTTCATAGATTTCACACTCCTCACTGTTAATCTGCCAACTAAATCTTATCAGATGGGGATCCATGAGACTATATTTTATCAAATACAGGTCCAAGGCCCCATGTGTATCAGTTTGGGGGTCCCTGATGCTGAAAAGGTGGAGAACCACTGCCCTAAATCACCATTTCCAAACTTGATCCCCCCTTTGCTCTGTTTCATTGCCAAGATTCCACATACTGCTCCTTATAGCTGGAGGATGGATAACCCCCGTCTGAACAGGAAGGCATGTGGCCTCTTTCTTTCTTTCTTTCTTTCTTTCTTTTCTTTTCCAGCATGAGCATTTAAAAAAAAGTCAGAGCCGAGGTACTTTTCTCTAAAGCAGAAAAAGCAGAGTGTGAAGAGTGTTCCCAGTGGCACAGGATGACACAGAGGTGACCAAGTGCTAAATGCTGCCTGTCTCGCTCTCTCTCTCTCTCTCTCTCTCTTTCTCTTTCTATCTATCTATCCACCCCCTCCCCACTCTCTGTCTGTCGTCTCTACATTCAAACAACATAGAGATCCCAACTACTTCTGACAGGCATCCACTGCAGGGCGTTTCCGCATATGAGTGTGTGGGTGGGTGGGTTTGTGTGTGCACATGCATCTGATTGCATATTAAGTGAAACCCCCTGCACCCGTCCACACACACACACACACACACACACACATACACACCCTCCGTGCCCCACCATGGAGCTTTAACCACAAGAGAGGAGCTCCACATCTCTTTCTCCTGTGGCACAACGTTGAATTAAAGAGGGGAGAATTGAGTCCGTTTCCCCCTTCATAACCGTCTCTGTTATTATCAAAGCCGCACTCATCTTTACCCAGGGAGGGGAGCGGACGTCCTGCCTCTGTATGCCTCATAAAACCCAGAGAGGAAAGGACAGGGTGGCGAAAGAGAAATAAAATACAGGACATATGCAGAGTAATAGCAGTTGGGCAACAGTTGCTGCTGTTTCTGTCACTGATACAGATGTCGAGGTTGATCCGCATCTGCTGGCTCCTTCTTAAAGGTAACACAAGCAGATATTATTTAGATATATCATTATTTTTCACTGTGGTTGCACGATGCTGCAGATGTGTGTTTCAGCTGGTCAATAAGCAGTTAGGGTTGAGGAGGGCATGCGAGCACGTTTCCACACGCGTGTGTCTTTACGAGGATAGGCGTGAGTGTGTTTGCGTACATGCGTATCCTCTTGTCCTGCACTTTTTGCACGTTTGTGCGTGAGCTCGTGTGCGTGTGTGTGTGTACTGCGAGGGGTGCGGGACTCAGGTCTAATAACAACCTTGATGCGGTTCTCACAGAGGCCTCTGAAGTTGTCTCCACTCCATCAAGTCAATGTGTGGTTGCCCAGCAACCGAGGGTCCAGGGCGTTCCCGAGTGGCGCTGTTTGTTCCCTACGAATGATCCGCCAAAGAGGGGGGAGAACGGTGGAGGTGAGGACGAGAGAAGGGAAGACACAAATTGGTAAATGGAAGACACAGCCCTGGGGGGGCCTTGAATCAATGCCTGAACAAACAAGCTCCCTCTCCTTCTCTCTCTCTCTCTCTCTCTCTCTCTTTCTTGTTCTTTCCCTCTATCTTTCTGATGGATAGTTTTTTTTTTTTGCTGCCTCACTGTCTTGTCTTGCTCTCTCTGGCCTTCTCTCTCTCTCACATAGTCTCTCATTCCATTTTTCGCCCGTTCTGATGTGATGTGTCAAGTAATTTTACTTTTTATTTGACTCCAAGAATTTCTTCATTTCCTCTCAATTATTCAGCTTTCTTTTCCATCCCACAGGCAACTTTCACTACCTGTGTCTTTGCTGTCTTCTTGTCCGCTTCTATTCACAAGTGTATCTGTCTGCATGAGTGTGTTTCACAAAATGAAGAGCTCATTTGTCTTCTACTCCAGCAGCTATTGACTGATAAGGATGGGATGTAAGCCTATATACTAATGGCCTGTGATCGGTTCAGGGCTTCCCTGCTCCTAAAAGACATTTCCTCTTGACTCGACGCACCAGCTATGTTAACATGCACCAAATACTGTGTTCGTTACCTCACTCTGATTATGACAATAACTTTCACAATATTTCAGAGTGGATGTGTCTCCTCCCTTATAAACAATATCAATCATTCTCCTCCTGTCACAAAGTGCAGCCACAAAGCTCCTGTGGTTTTTTTGTTGCTTCTGTGTCAATATCCCACAGTTTATCCATTAGTGTTGAGCAAGCGACACAGCAAATTGATGGAGCGGCTTACTTGCAGCAGGATATGTTGTTGGCACATACAAACAGCACCACAATAATGCAGCTGAAACTGAAGCACTGTAATCACAGTATTGTCACTGTGAATATAAGCGTACTTAAAGTAAGCTACTTAAAGTTCAGCTGACTTGTTTACATGTCTTAATAGTAGCATTCTCATATGTTCATTACTGCTGTGCATGTAATCATACCCACTGGCTATATGGTACATTCAATAAATTCAGGATTAAGCAAATTACACAGACACGGTGAGAGCGGCGCTGATGCCAGCGCTAAGAGGCATTCCAGATGCTATGTATGAAATGGGGATGTGTCATGGTAAACATGATCAAAATTCAAATGAAAACATTTCTTGCCATATAGGCTTAACAGTAAACCTAAGCTTTGATTTTTTTTAAATGTGTTTTTTAAATGTGTTTTTTTTTTTTTTTTTTTTTTTTTTTTTTCATCTGATGCTTAAGTACAATTTATGGCATGTTTTACAAGCAATGGCGTATTGCAAGACATTTGCCGTCCATATGGCTGATGTCTTTCCCAGTCAGTCAGTGTTATGTCTCTGTCATGTGCCCATGTGGCTGTGCGCTCCACACCAAAGCAGAGACAAGGCAATGAAACAATTTCATACGTGCAATACTTCTCATACAAACCCAATGTGAGAAACAGAGCGAGGCTCTGCTGACTTTCACAAGCCTTACCAAAATAACTGTGGCTTGACCAAGTCATTCTGAGGGCCAGGCTGTGACAGCAACAATCAAATCTGATTCATAGGCTGTGAAGGATAATGTGGAAAATTTGAATATTGACTGTGGGTTTTTCGTTTTGAGCTGTATGACATCAGCACATGTCTTCACAACTTGTGAAACACCACATTTGCCGGCCCCCAAACAACAAACCATCATTTCAAGTGAATGTTATAAAAGTATCACATCCAAGCAGCCCTTTTCCCTCAGAATGGGATGTTAATGGATCCTGGCCGAGTTGCTACCCAAAGGTTCAGCCCAAACCAATTTGTTGAAGTTGGTCCCAACAGAGTCAGGTTCAAAGCAAACACCGAATGCACACTGAAGCGTGAGAATGTCTGCTGGCCTTTCTGCGAAGTTCACCTTACACCACCGCTGAGACCCAATCAGCTAGGGGCCAGAACACACACACACACATACACACCGAGCTCCACAGGACGCAATGTACCCAGCACCATCTCTCGCTCTCTTTCCTGCTTTTTCACCTTTTCCCTGTTCCTTAACCTAATTATATCTGTCCTCATCCTTCTTTCCCCTCCCTCACACTGTGGTGCTGGCGTTCTTACCGCCACTAATGACACGGTGTGATCTCCTCTGAGTCCCCAGCCAGCGAGCTGGGGTCACATATGTTCTATATCATCTCCTGAACAGTTCCATATGGAGACCCGCCTCCCATGCCAAGACCCGACACAAACACAGCTCCTCTGCAGGAGGAGAGCGAGAGAGCGAGAAAGAGGCTGAGACTGACAGACCGACAGAAAGGCCGGGAGAGCGACGGAGACGAAGCAAGGGAGATGAAGAGCAAGACGACATGAATAAAGAAAGGAATGAACGCGGAGAGAGAAAGAGCGAAGGTAGGAGGGAGGGAGACGGGAAAGGAGCAGGCAATTAAAAGCCAAAACAGGGAGAGTGTGAGGATGATGGAAAAGAGAACGCATACCAGGTCTCCCTTTCCCCTGTCTGGCTGTTGACACAGGCAGACAGAAGTAGTCATAAACAGGAAAGCCCAAAATGATGAAGCACCACACTGCTTCTGTGCGTCTGTGCCTCCCCTTCTTTTCTTTTTTCTTTCTTTCTTTTTTTTTAAGTAAATAAGTCTATGCATTCTTTCTGTGTGACAGAACTTGGAAAACCAGATGCTAAAACTGTAGATGTCAAGCTGTTCTCAATATGATGCCGTGGGGTTATATATGGCACCGTTATATAACACACAATACACAAGTGCACATAATACAGGTACACTCTATCTCTCTCTCACTCTCTCTCTCTCTCTCTCTCTCTCTAACAAAGCCTTAATCACTTGTTATGACCTTGAGTCAAAGACAAACGAAGAAAGGACAAAAGAGGAGAGGAGACAAACAAGTTGGTTGCCATGCAGATGTTTTTAGCCGGTTGTGAGAACACTGCTCCTCCACTAATCAGCCCATCACCCAGACAACATCAAGCCCCTTAACGCGACAACTAACACCGATAATGGAGAGGAAAACGAGACTCGCCGGTGGCCGAGAACCAAACAAGAAAAACGTGCGCCACATTAATGGCAAAATAGCAACAATAACAATAAATAATACTGACAAGGTGGAAGAGAGGGATTAGTGCAGGCTTGTAGATGAGAACACACTCAGATACGTGCGTACCCACCTACACGCGGAGTGATAAATCAAAGCTGTGGTTGTGTTTTAATTGGTAGAAGTGATGTCTGGCGTACACAGAGCATGGCAACTGTCTGAACTAGGTTTGTCTCCAAGGTTGACATATGGTATGGAGCGCTACAGAGTACAGAACAGCCTGTCCCTACAGTACATGTGTATATTGCTGCAGCAGTGTCCTTCAACGCAGCCGATAACATACAGGACATGAACATGTACACGACAGAGGCTCACCTCCAAAATAAACACACACAAAAAGTCAGGCTTGTTGTGTATGGAGAGAAGACACCAAAGAACACGAGGCGTGCTCAGCAAATGTACGCAGGTTGGAACAAAGTAGAGTTTTATGTACATCAGGTACAGAAAGATGTAACAAAAAATGGATTCTGTTGCATTGCCTAAAATAACAATGTATTCTCATCTGATTATGGAGGCTTGTGGAGGATTACCTCTGGGAATACTTTTAATGTGAAAGTGAGAAAATCAGAAGGCCGTTTAAAGCTGTAGGAATGTAAAATTATAGTCAACCTGATGTCCAACGAGCTCACACAATGATGACTCAGCCAATCAGCCACCATTAAAACTCCATGCATTCTGCATTAATGCTAATGTATCAGAGCTGCTGTCTGTGGTGAATGACCTTTAGTAATTAGGTCAAGGAAATGGATAACGGAAAGATTTTCTCAAAAGTTGTCTTTTTTTTTTTTTTTTTGGTAACACTTTACAACAATTAAGAGTACAACAATTAACGTTAGTTAACATTAGTTAATGCAGTAATGGTTAATTAACAGTTAGTTAATGATTATGATGGCATTTACTAATCTTAATAATATCTACAATAACCCTTAAATAACATATAAATTACCGTATTGATCTGAATATAAGACGATATTTTTTCCATTGAAAATGCCCTGAAAAAACGCCCTCGTCTTATATTGGGGGTCTAAGCAAATACACATGTATTGTACTTGCATATGTTCCGTGCTTGAATACAGCACACAGAGCTCAACATACCCCGAACGAGTTCAAAGCTAGCATGGGCTGGTGTTGCAGAATGCAGTGGCGGATTTAAGAAATTTGGGGCCCAAGGCAAAGGCAGGCATGGGGCCCTCTGAGATGAGAGGACAACACACAAAACAGGGGCCCCGAGACGCACATAATACGATAAGCATTCTGCTGGCATTTTAGCAAAAGTATTTTAATCAAAAACATAATTAATGTGCGCAAATAAGTAATAACTGTATTAACCATAAGTGTATGAGAAGTTTTCTGGGGCCCTCAGGAACTTGGGGCCCTAGGCAACCGCCTAGTGTTGCCTAATGGTAAGTCCGCTCCTGGCAGAATGTCCATATAAAAAGTATCCCAAAAAGGGTCTTGAAAAAGAGGGGTCGTCTTAAAATCAGGGTCGTCTTTTATTCGGGTCAATACGGTAATACATTAGCATGAACAGCATTAGTACATGATTCTTAGACACATTAGATAATGGTTAGTTAACTGTTACTTAATGTTTATTACGGCATTAACTAACGTTAATTGTTGTACTCTTATTGTAAAGTGTTACCTTTTTGTCCTTTTCCAGCATCATTGACTTTGCCGCCAAAAGAGGGAGACAACCCGGAACTAGAAACTTCCACGTGGCACGTTTAAGCAAAGGCAGGTTTCTTCATAAAATATGTCACGAAACGAAATTTCCATATGTTTGCAACACTGGCATAAATTTTCTGAATTTTGTATTTGTATTTGTTTGTTTGTTTGGTTCTCTTCTTTTTTTTTTTTTTTTTTTTTACATTTTTATTTGTACCGTTTAAATCTCAGATATGAAAGTGATCTGAACATAACCAAAATACATCAGAAAGTACTCAGTACGTGGCTAAATTTGGGTATTCACTTGGATTCAGGATGTGTCTACATGTGAACAAGGTTTTTTTTTTCTGCGATTTTAAGGAGAAAGAAGTCATTTTTGAAAATATAACTGTCCACACAAGAACAGCTTAGGATGTCAAAAGTACAAATGCACATACAAATCTGAAGTAGATTACCGAGTGCAAGAGACAAATGAATGTAAATTGTTGAAAGTAGCGAAGAACGTCAGCCATAATGAAAGGTGCAGCTGTGTGAGGTCAGTGTGTCCGGTATGAGCACGTGCAGCAGCGGCGTAAACATTATGAAGCTGAACTGTTTTCACTTGTTCACTAGACAAAACGTGAAAGCTGTTATAGAAAAAAATATCCACCCTGGAGAGCACTGTCCAAAAGTTGTGTTGTCACTGACCAAAAAAGGCATTTTGGCGTGGACACGAGGCCAAAATGGAAAAAAAAACAAAACACTGCATAGATATGTAAGTTCTCGATTACAGTTTTAATGGTGTAACTAGTAACTGTGCTAAAATACTTTGAAAGCAGCTTCCCCAACCCTGACAACCACACATTCACCTCTGAGAGATGTGATCTTGCCTGAAAACGTCAGTAACAGTTCGCTAAAGGGACAAAGTGAAATATTGTGTCCACATTATCAACTCACAAAGTGATGAGGACAGCTTGTGCAAAAAAAAAAAAAAAAAAATCTGATGTTGTAACTGCATCCTCGATATGGCCTGTTGAACAGTTTTGCTGTTTCTTTCGCCAAATATCATGTTTCAAACACACTGGTAAGATTAGCTTTGTTGTTTATACACCATTATTCATAGCTGCGGTTAGAGTGCAGCCATGAAAGTCTGGTCTCCTAATCAGGAACCATATTGGAGAATGTGTGTATGTGAGTGTGTGTGTGTGTGAGTGTGTGTGTTTGTTTCTGTTCTCGTACTGAGGCAACCAAACACGTGGCACACACAAACCCGGAGCAGATGTACCAAACTCACAGCAGGCACACAGACTAATAGCATCCCGATGGTTGTGTCATGTGTCACACATAAACACTTGCAAACCACTTCAGCATCTCTTCAGACGCCGTGTTTTTATTTATTTATTTGTTTATTTGTTTATTTGTGAGATACAGGAGTTTGCGCCTCACTTGAGCAGCGTGTCACAGAATTAAGATTGTGTGTCACAGGATGAGACGGGCGGATGATAATGGTTCAGCGTGCGATCCAAGGAACTCTCATTTGCAAACATACCTGTCCTTTAATTCTCTGTTCCCTCACAGGTTGCCATGGAAACCGGAGAAAGCAGGGAGGTTGTGTGTGTGTGTGTGTGTGTGTGTGTGTGTGTGTGCCTGTGCGCACAAGGGAGCGAGAGCAACAGAGGGAGAGGAAAACAGAGAGAGTTTGCAGGTAAGAAAGTGCTTGCACCTTGCAGAACTCACTTTATTTTTCATACCTGGTTGTTCTCACTGAAATGTGAGCTCACATCGATCTGAGTAAAAAAAAAACACACACACAGGTGAGATGGCTGTATCCATAATGTCTATGTCTAATCTAAGTGGCTGCTTTTGGCTGGCTGCATGGGAAGTAAATCTGAGGCTGTGTCCTTGGCACCAAAGTCAAGGATCAAGCACATAAGCACTGGGCTCATTCTGAGGCAGCCCTCATCAGCCACAGCAATTCCGATGATGTATTTACAAGCGACAGACAGAGGTCCCGGTGAATTTTTAATGAAAGCTCTGTTTGAAATTTTGAACAAGCTCAAATTGATTCATGATTTTTTAATGGGGCCTGTGGAAGCTTCCAGAATCGCTGATTGTTTCTCCCACGATGAGCAAACATCCACAGCAGGGGAGAAGGGAAGAGGGCCATGACTCAGACGCATTGCTTCCATTTTTCTTTCTTTCTTTTTTTTTTTTTTTTTTTTGTATCAGCCCCCCTCTCAGCACAGTTTTTGAAGAAGCTAATATCCTGTCCAGTAAGCCTTGACGTTATTATATGGAACTTGATGACACCAAGAGCCAAATTCCTTTTGTGTGTGTGTGTGTGTGTGTGTGACTTTCCTGGTGAACTTCTCTGCACAGTTCTATAAAAGCATCTCGCCTGTAGCTTCAACGTGCCTCGACTTGGCTTTGACCTTGGCGAATCCCTCCGAGGAGCGAGAACATCCAAAGGGAGGTCAACTCAAACATGGAAAAACACGTCTTGATCACCGTGTCCTGATGCCTCCGTGTCCGTGTGCGACGGTGATGTCATCTTAGCAGGGCTCGCTTAAACCTCTCGAAGCTCTCTGAGAGCTTGCCGACACAGGGAGTCCGTTTATGGGAGGATATTAATGATGCTGTAAAAAATGCATTTACATAAAGCACATGCTTCACTGACAGCATGCTGCATCTGCATGTGGTAAGTGTGCGCGTGTGTGTGTATGTGTATGTGAGTGTGTATGAGGCCGGCATGTAAGCATATGCAAGCTTGGAAATTTCGCAAGCCGGCCCCTCTGGTATGTATTACATTATATTGAATTCCTACGGCGCCTCAAGTTCTCTGTTGACATTGCTGAAAAATTCTGATACAATCAATCTGGAATGAAAATCAACAACGGCTACCATGAAACATTAGGAGGCCTTAGCTAAGAGCCATTATCAGCAGCACTGTAGGCCTATAGCTGATACCAACAGAGGACAGTAAAAAAAAAAAAAAAAAAAAAAAAAGCGTGCAGAGGAAAAGGAAATCTAATAAGATCCTTAAAAATCCTCTTTCAGTGACCTCATCACCTCATTAAAATTTCTTTGCTTGTGTGTAAACAGTCAGTCTCGCGCAGTGGTGTATGATTATCTCCAGCGGTCTGAATGATGATCAGATGTGCGGCGGGGGCCGTCGGGGCCGGCGTGCACAGCTGTAGACTGTTTTGGTCAGGGATGTGGGGGGGAAGGGAAGGAGGGTCATTTGTTACTCCTACTTTGCCTTGTAAACCAACAATTTGCTTATTTGAAAATGTTCAAATCGTTCAAGAGGTCACCGGAAGGTTGCCGGCGGGATTTAAAACCCGTCCGCGCTCCGTCAAGCGGCGCTAAATCATGAGCCGGGACGGTCAGGTGGCAGCTATTAACCGCTGCCTCTTGGAGGGGGTTCAGGTGTCCGCTCCTCTCCCCTCCCCTGCACCACACTCAATTTATATTACAGGTGTAAAGCAGCCTCCGCTCAGCTAAAGGTCTCCTCCCCAACCCTCAGGGCCACAGCTCGCCCCAGCATGCAATAATTTATGAACAAAGTTGCCTGGCTTTACGAGACAGGAGTACCAAGTTTGCGATTCCTTTATCTATTCTGAACACAGACTCCAACAGGCCTAAAATATAGATCAAAGATCGTGGCCTGGGTGTAGATTGAGAGGATGCCGCGAAGCACAGATCCACTCGGGCTTGTTTGCAAAAACATAATGCAATTATGTATTTCAGTGATGTGCTTGTAGAGGTAGTCTATGTCTGTTTGTGTAATTTATAAGCACCGGTTAAGAGAGAGATATGGATGCAGAGGTACGGATAATTTGACATTTAGGAGATTTAAGCTCCTTCTGTGTTTGAACTTTAGGAAGACGTCAAACCTGTGGTGCAATTATTAGAGCAGGGAAGAGCCACGGCCCATCTATCTGCACTGCAATAAGACAAGCAGCCCGACAGAGCAGAGATTTCTCTCCTCTCTGCCTTTCAATGTCACGTTAACCCTCCTCTGTCCCTGTTGCCTCTTTTCTTTTCTTTCTCATCGCCTTCTCCCTTTCCCTCTTAAGATTCCCCGTGCTTTCTGCCCACCCTCTCCTCCGCAGTATATCTAAGGGACAGCCACATGAGAGAGCACCCAGCGCGCTGCATGACGGGAGCATAGGCCACACACATCATTCAGCGCTGGCAGATATTTGTTCTCTTACCATCGAGGAGGGCAACACCATTAGACGGCTTTGAGCCATCCATCATCCGCCGCTCGGAGTCCGCGCTCGCTCGCATCTCTCTTTCAACTTTTTTTGGAGGTCAGAATAACAGAGTGAGCCGTCTCAATGTTCCCTGGCATTTCTGCTCGGCGCTGCGGCGGGGGGGGCCGCGGGGTGGAGAGACGACAGCAAGCGGAGAGCCTGCCATTTCAGAGGGAACAGACGTGAGGTCAAACTAATAGACCGGTTTTCTGACAACAAACACTCAGGTGTCACCAGGCACGGGTTAAAGAGATGGCGGGGCGGCGAGTACAGGTGCCCTCGGTGGTTGTGTAACAGCATGAGACAGTTCAAAGGCTCCCACTGCTTACACAACAGACATTTACCACCTCCTCTCCTGCCTGTCGCTGTGTTACCTGGCTTGCTTGTACATCAGCGGAGCAGGAATGTGGCCCTTCTGAAGACTCGGCTCCTCAGCCCGCACTGTACGGGCCTAATTCAGGGGTGTGCTCTCGTCTGTACCACCTTCAAAGTGGTGACACTCACCTGAATGGTATGTTCTGGCTTGAGAAGTTCTCCAGGGAGGGATGGCGGTGGAAGAACGCGACGACAAGCTGCTGATTATTGGCTGAAGCAACATCTGACATGAGAGGCTGCAGTGGGAAGTTGAGAGGATTGGCATCGGTTCCCAAGGAAGTTAATACAGCCATAAAGTGTCCATCTGTGTGACTGCAGGCTCGGGTTTCAAAGGATTTCAAACACACACACACACACACACACACACACACGTCTGTGTTGCACTCGCAGTGGAGCAGATGCAAGTCACAGTGTGCTAGAGCAACACGGATGAACCGACAAGCTGATGGATGGACCAACAGGATGAGCCATCAACACAACACTGGACGATAAACAAGGAGGGGCTGAGTTTAAATCAGAATCACTCATCAAAGCTCCCGCAGCGAAAACAGCCCCTTCACCTGATCTCACGACGACGGAGCCGCCACGTGATCCCCGCCGCCGCAGGACACACAGGCGCTTTTCCCAGAATTCTCGGGGGCTCACACACCAGCTGCATCATTATCTCGTCTCTTCTCAGCCTTTTTTTCCGGCCCTTCCGTCTCTGTCACAACAACTCCCGTTCTCGGCGAATTATTTGTCAATCCCTCCTTGACAAAGTTGGCTTAACAAAATGACAATGCCCTCCGCTTCACCCGGGCGATGTCGAACACAGAGCAACAGCAGCGTTCAGTAAATCCTCGTCGCTCACCTGCTTTTCTGCCGGGGATCAGGAGTGGAGGAAGCCCAAACGTAGCCGGCAAACAGCCAACATAGATTTCATTAGTGTTGACAATCAGGCTGAATCACTCATCTCTGTGAAGCCGTGGTCCTCAAACTGAGGTTCATTTTTGGAGGTTGCAAGATTAATCATCTCATAAGCAGAGGGGAAAAAAATTAATTGTCATTATTTCTTCCTATAGTACTCTTCTTGCGTTTGTGAAATACTGAGTAGTTTTAAAATGTGATACCTCCTTTGATAACTAAGCAAATGAATCATCTTGAACAGGTGGTCAGTCTTTATGTGGACTGTTCACCATTCTGCATACAAAAAAAAAAAAAAAAGGATATTTCAGGTTACTAAAATCTGAAAAACGCATGAAAATTAGTTCCCAGCAAACTTTTAAGTTTCGAATACACATTTAAACTGATTTCTGGTTTAAAGGAACAGTTCACTCAAAGTGTAAAAGATAGTTTCCCACTCATTCCAAGTGCGATTTCTCTATCCAGGAGCGATTTGGTGAAGTTTTCACACTGTTTTCATTCTGTTTTACCCCAGTGCAATGAGGCCGGGTGGGTTTTGTTTTGTGGAGCTGAAACCGTCAAAAACTTACATGTGGAAAAAGTCAACAGCTGAGAATTTCATCGGCAACTATTTCCAGCTGAACAACACCGGAAAAACTATATCTGTCCACCCCCAGTGAGCATGAATTTTAATGCAGATAGATACAGTTTTCTGGTGTTCATCGGCAGAAAATAGCTCCCAACAAAATCCATCATCTCCCCTCCGGGGCCTGTGGATTATTATGTTGAGTATCCATGTCATTGTTTTTCTTGGTGAGTTTTTTCACATGTAAATTTTTAATGGCTCGAGCGCCACAAAAGAACACCCGCCAGCTCCACTGAACCGAAGGATGACAAAGTGGAAACCTCACCAAATCGCACAGCTAAATCGGGGACTGGATGTGAGGACGTAAAATCTCTGTTTTTGTTTTTCGGGGTGAACTGTTCCTTTAATAGAGGAGCTGCAGAGTCAGGTTTGGTCGTGCGTGAATTTACCAACATAGCATCAGGGTGATTGGCAGCGCCCAGGGGGGATGTAAGAACCTGACTTGGCAGCATCTATTGCTAGCATATCATACATGCCTCGTCAGTCATAACACTGGCATGGACTTCCAGGTTTGATGGCCAAGGCTTGTCAACTGGCATTAAGGCAGAAGCCGATGCCTTGCCAGAGACTGAGAGGCGTGTTACTTGAACGTGCATGACGGACAGAGTAAAGAGCAAAGCGGTGATGTAATGTGTTGATGTTCTGCTCTTGTTTTTGGGCGGAACCCAACGGGAGGGGCACGTAGTAGTAGTTTTATCTGAGGCGTATCAGCGGTGTGTTTATCATGTCGAACAGGGGAGTGGAGTTGTGAAAGCGTATTCCTACACACACTTGGAAGGCAGGCATTCACATGCACACCTAGAAAAATCGCCGGAGGACACAGCGAGCCAAGTAGGATGAGGAGCAATGAATGATAAAAGCAACAGAGACTGAATAATGAAATGTAGAAATGAAAGGAGCAGCTGGCCACGAGACGCAGCTGTCAGTACCCTCAGTTCTCAGACGATGCTTGGGTCAATAGCGGTCGATATTCCAAGACAAACGCCTCCTAACTAAACACACACACACACACATGCACACACAACACACTTACAGACACAGATATACACACACAAAAACTGAAGCTCCCTATCAAACCCACCCATCTGTCTCTTTACTGCAAACTCCCTGTCAAAACTGTCATCAGATCACAGTCCCCTAGGTTGCCAGCATTGAGACACACACACACACATACACACACACACATTCACTATTTTCCGAGCAGTCGTTTAGATAAACCCCGCTAAAGGTAGAACGGAAATATTCATTGTCTATAATGGCAGCAGATTTTTGTTTTTCCACGTAGACTTTGGCGCTCTTTAGCTTCACTCTCTCATTAAACCTTATCAAACAAAAATGAACCCAAAAAATTTCCATCGGGGTCGTGAGTTTCTTGACAATCTGACAAGATGAAGTGTGTATCCTCGCTCGCACCGGGCTGTTTTTCTCCCCTCAACCCCCACTGACCCATCCAGCGCACTCTCGACGCAGCACGCAGTGTTTTGATAACGTGTCAGCTCTTAGCTCCAAACTATGCCGATAACATCCGCGCTCCACATGTGTGTCGCTGGATCTGGGCTGCATTAGTGTTCAGGCCTCATTGAACGTGCTCGCCATGTTCCAGCTTGGAAGTAGATCAGGAATTGTGTTTACATGCAACTGCAGCCGTACACTATAGCAGACTGCATACAGTCGGCGTAAGTTGTGTGTAGCTACCCGTGGCCATGTGGTGCATCAGACCAGCAGCTCACCTGTTTGGTAAACCACCAACAGGTCAACGTAAATGCCGGGAATACTAAGAGTTTTATTAGGCTGATTGTGCCAGGCCTCCGCTCTCACCCAGACACACAGAAGCACAAAAACAGCATCTGAAAGTTCAACACCATGCAACATTAAAAGAATATGCCAACATTTTGGGCAACATACACCTTTTCTGACGTACCCAGACTGAGACAAGATGTTTGATACCATTTTCATTTCTGTATGTCCAGTTGTTTGGTTGCTATGGGTAACATTTCATTTTAGCTTAGCATAAAGACTTGAAGTCTATGGGAGTCATTAGCATAGCTCCAACAAAGTGAAACTGTCTTATTTACACAGTGTATTATGAGTGTTTGAGTTATTGGAGTTACTGGAGTATTCATTTAACAGCAGTGAAGACAGACAAAAACATTTTTGTGAACTGAAATAAAAATAAAAATGAGGCTTTTAACCAAAACAACAACAACAACTAAGTGAAACTGTGCTGTGAGTTTACAAAACTAATTAAAATAAACTAAAATTTTAGAGAAAATGATGTTTTCCTCTTTGTCAGCTGATTTCATACATAAGCCTAGTACTTTGGCTGGATATGAAATCTAGCTTCCAGTTTTTTAGCTGTGCCTGTTTTGTGCCAGCAGAAGGCTAATAGCCTTCTGTCAGCAAGACCTGACAAATACCCCATATTACAAAGAAAGACTAAAACTAACACTGAAACTAGTCAAAGCTGAACTAAAAGTAGACATTTAAAAAATAATAATAATAATAAACTGAAGGAGGAAACCCACTTTAAAAACAAATTAAAACTAATCTGAAACTGAAAACCAAAACTAATGAAAAACTATAAGAACCTTGGCGGAGACAGGGACCTTGTGATGAATGGAAGTTGCAGCGGTGCGTTTTGGGTGCCTTAGTGGTTGGCGGGAGGCACTCGGGGGCCATCGCCGACTGAACCAACAGGCTCTATGAACTTGTGAACCACAAGCCTGGATTAACAACTGACCTGGGAGCAGCAGTCTCAGGGAAACTATAATTAAGGTTGATTAAAGAACATTCCTGGGGTCTGCTTCTGCATGTTAAGTGTGCTGAGGGGGCTGGAGCAGACTTGGCCCTCTATCAAATGGGCGATTTTACAGCTGAGAGCGAAATATGTCCTGGTACGGGGAAAAATGCGGCGCGTCACCCCCCGAAAGCCGCGGCCACACATGCATATTTGCAGAATGCACACATGTCGACACAGATATACACATATACACACACAAGCAAAAATCCCCAGATTGTGTCATAGAGCAGAATAAGCCGAGAGTGGAAAACAGCTCAGGATGCTTTGGAAAGCCAACCAGTCATTACTGCAATCATCATATGGCTTCCACAGTATAATTAGCTGAGACCGAGGCAGCACTGTACCTATAAATACCAGAGACTAAACAACAGTAAACAAAGAGACAACCGCAGCCAGCAACCTCTCACATTAGATTCCAATTCTTTTCCACAAGCTCTGACAATGGCAACATCAACAATAAATATGGCGTCAGCAGCAGCGACTGTGCGTAATCTGGCAATCAGATGCTCGTGGTTTAACTTTACATCTTCAAGCTGTTCGTTATAGAAGTGATACTGCAGAGGGAGAGGTCACAAAGTCAGAGTCATTGTGCTTTTCTACATCCACCATCTCCTTCCTGTCCTTTCAATCCCATTCCAATTGGTTTGGCCATGGCGTGTGAAACACCCCTGTCGTTAAACCATCCCTATACTTCTGAGACCTCTGGTATGACCTCCGGGAACCGAGCCTAAAGGGGAAACTGGGTCACGGAGGAAGCAGAGGCGAGGAGACACTTTCTTTTTCCACGGCACGGCCGCATGGGACCTGCCAAGACTGCGGCTGACTCAAAACGCTCATAACATGAAACACACTTGTTTATTGAAAATAGAGCCAATGCGATAAATCAGCTCTGTTGGCACCGCGTTTCAAGAAAGTTTTATTTTGAAGGAAACTTTAGTGACATAAATAACAGCAGCCTGGTCGGAGGCTGTGAGGCTGTAATGTGCCTCGGTGGTCTGCAGAGGTCCCTGTTAGGACTCTCAGACAGGGTGAGACAAAACTGGACAGGTGAGACAGCATCAGAATCAGAATCACTTTATTCGCCATATGTACAATGTACACACAGGAATTGGACTTGGTGATGAAGTGCAGTGAATCAAGAAAACAGCAAAATAATACTTAGATTGAAGCTTTCTAACAAAGTTTCAGGAGCAGGACCGCACCTTAATCGGACCTCTTCCAGCATTCTCTCCTACTCTTTCACAGTCGTATTCTGCACCCTTCCCTTCTGCCCTATTTCCCTTTTCCCTTCTCCTCTCCTTCTTTCCCTCCTATGAAGGGTCCCAAGTGGGGTCCATCATGTCCAGGTGCTATGGTGGATTCCCTACCAAAGCCTCCCCACACAAAGTCAGCAATACGGAAGAACTACAAGCAAGTTCAAGGTTCAAACAACCATTGTCGTCTGTGAGCCGGGTGTGATCCTAATCGGCTGCTTTCTGGCTCTGGAAGCGTGCAGAATGCTCACAGGCACCTGGTCTCGGCCTGCAAGTCGCCTGGCTGTTCGCCTTCCAGTCTGTGTTTTGTGTGGCCAGAGGCTGTGGGGTAGCACACAGTGATGGAGGAAGGGAGGGAGGACGCTCTCGATGGTGGCTCTGTAGCTCTGTGCACCAACATCCAGAGCGGTCTGTGGAACAACATCCTCGGGTGAACTTGCTTGATGGCACTGGATGAGTGTTTCACCCATTTCAGGAAACTTAACAGACTCCATCACCTTTACGGCTGCGTTACTGGTGACGAGTGGGGGATGCGAGGGTGGGTGTCTCTGGATGTCCATGACCATCTCCACTGTTGTGTTGATGCTGAGCACAATCTGTACATCACACTGCCAGCTGTGACACAGTGTTCCTGGTGTCCTTCATATGGCCAAGAACAAGGCCTTGTCCTTTTCTTTCTTTTCAATCTCTGTCTCTCTTTCTTTCCCTCTACACCACCAAATACACACAACATCGCATATATGCCCTCCTGCACCCTGGCTCCAGACATCACCGTCTCCCCTCACACTCATTAAGCTGTGGGAAGTGGAAGGCCTGTCATCCTTGTCTCTCTCTCTCTCTCTCTCTCTCTCTCTCTCTCTCTTTCTCTCTTACAGACACACACACACACACACACACACACACAGACACACACACACAGACACTGTCATACTCTCATCCAGTCTTCCCTTGAGCCTGTGACCCAGAGATGCAGTGCACAGGCCTCAAGTGACGGACGACTGTTCCCCAGGCCCAGCAACAATTAGCACAGCTAGTGCTGCAGACAGACAGAGAGAGAGAGAGAGACAGAGAGAGGGAGAGAGAGAGAGAGAGAAAGAGAGAGAGAAAGAGACGGCTAGCGACAGCTCACTAGGAAGAGATGAGGGGCTGTGACCCTGCTCCACTGCCCCATGTTCATTCGCCAGATGCGCCACGCTGCCAGACTTATTATTGGGAGGGAGGCCGACGGAAATAGAGAGAGACAAAAAGAGAGCTAAGCCCGCTTTTCACCTCTAATTTCATGATATCTGTAGAGAGGGGTTGATTCCCTCCTCACCCCTGACAACAGGTAATCCCGTCAAGCCAGAGAGGCAGGCCGCTGTCTCGGACACGAGCCTCAGCCGCAGCCCTGCTGGAGCCACACAGACATGTCGCTGATAATTACTGATCAGCAGCCTCTCAACAGCATGACAGTCACTACTGCCCCCTCTTGATTTCCTTTCTTTTTTGCACCAAAAAAAAAAGTGCATTTGCATGGTCAGAACTTTGGTTGCAAAAGCAAATGCGAGCAAGAATTTGCCCCTAAGTAGTTGCATCTTTACCACAATCTATTAAAGCGCTGTCACCAAAGCAGAACATTTTGTGTTTGACCTCTTAACTTCGGCTCCAAATAAACTCAGGAAACACAGCACATTTACTCCTGTTTTGAGAAAAACTGAGGCATGCTGTGAAATCCTGGCACCACGAACAAACAAATAGCCTTGTTTTTTGGAGTCTCTGTCTTTATTGTTGATAATACACATATGGTGGGTGGAAAGTCTCAAAAACATCGCATCTGCTTGTGTGTGTGTACTTCTGTTTATGCTATATGTTTTGTTTTGTTCTTGGTTATGTGTGCTCATGTCTGTGTTTCAGGTTGTGTTAGTGTTTTGTTCATGCTTTTGGTTTTGTTCAGCTGTCATGTTGTCATGTTCAGCTCATTACCATTCACTGTTTTCTTTCATGAATGTTTCGTGTAGAGCGGTTTTGTTTCCATGCACGAGGATGAGATGAGACAAGAGGTAGAGTTAACCCTCCTGTTACATTCAGATTTACTATTTTTTTTTACCCATGGGCTCAATTTGACCCCAGCAATTTAAATCAAATTGTTACCCAGGTTTATATGTCTTGTTTACTACCTAAACATCCTAGCAAATACACAAATACAAATCATCACTGCACTATGACAGGCTGCAGGGCTCAAAAGCATTACATGTGTCTGTATTTCACATTTTATTCATGTCAGTGTCTGTGGTTTCACTTCTGTTACTTCCACATGTTCATAAACTTCTACATGCTGAAGCATTGCATCATACGTTATTAGCCAATGGGGAAGCTGGGTCTGACTACTGTCCACTGGTTGCATGTGCATGTGCAGAAACAGAGCGTACCGTCCCTGTACACAGCAGTCTGACTAACAAACCAGTAGGTGAACTCAGCTTCCCCATTGCCTACTAATGAATGGTGCAATGATTTTTTAGTTAGTAGATGCTTGCGAACGTGTAGACGCAGACGTGTGTCAGCATGTAGACGTTTATGAACATGTGGAAGTAGAAAAACTGAAACCACAGACATGAGCGCAAATAAAATGTGAGATGCAGACACACATAACCAAGAGCAAAACATATACCGCAGACATCAGCATGCACATAAACATATACAATGTTTCTGAGCCTTTCCACCCACCATAGTACAGTGATAACAAGTGTGGTGGGCTGTTTTATGTGAGTGTAGGTGCATTTGCTAGCAGGGGTGTGTGTTGACGACAACATTCTCCATGTCCGGCAGGTCTATTAGGGCTGGAAACAAGACCGCTCCACACAAGGCATTCATGAAAGAAAAACACCGGGCGTTAATGAACTTTCTGCTCACCTCTATCAGTTTTCCCACACAGACCATACAGCCGGCTTGTCAAGTGTTACGCAATTCAAGGTTGCATCACCTTCGGCTGCTCAGATGAGCCTATTCAGCTTACATTTCCCTCAAATGCTGTCAAATTCTCAATAAAGTAGTCGCCTTGGACTCGTCAGGTCTAAGCTTCGAGCGGAAGGAGACGAGTGGTGTTTGAGTCAACGTATTTAGCAGGAACGGTATGGTTTATAGTGGAGCTGATCGCTGTAAACTTTTAATTTCAGAAGCACTGTGTATCCGAGCAAAACTGCAGCCAGGACACTAAAGTTTACAGTGTCTGTCTGACTTGCGCAGACATTTTTATGGTCCGTGACATAAACAGCACATGACATCTCTTCACATGTGAACCCAACACTGTGCTGCAAGGACACAATGGTTAGGGAAAAGCTCAAGCTCCATATTGGGTGAGCCTCAGTCTGTTCTGGTTTGGTGTGTTGACATCACCCCACCCTGACCACAGGTGACTCCCGTTAATACATTCCACATCTGGCCTGGCTCGCTCTGCCACCTGACCACCCTGCTCTTACAGCAGAACCCGGAGCGCGCACACACACACACACACACACACACACACACACACACACACACGCATGCACACTACCTCATATGAGACTAAATGGCTCCTGCTGGCCGATAAGCATAACTCCCAAGTGTCACCTTAATAATAAAGAATAAGGCTGCACACCCTATTTTTAAAGGAATACTCCAATGTTTTGGGCAAAATACCCTTTCATAGACTTACCCAGACTGAGACAAGATATTTGATGCCATTTTCCAAAGCTGAGAAGCCGTCTTATTCACACATTGTATCATGTGTATTTGAAATACACATCTTGGAACTGAAAAAAAGTCTTTTTTACGAGAAGTTGATTTGTGCCAGATCTACCTACACCTTCAGCAGTGTGTGGATCACTGCAATAGATGGAAGGATAAATGTGTTCGGTCATTATATTTGTGTAAATAAGACAGCTTTGTAGTTGCTGTAAGGTTTATTTTTTTTACTTTAATAAAGCTAGGCTAACGACTCCCACAGACTTCAAGTCTTTATGCTAAGCTAATATGAAATGCTACCCATAGGTACTGAACCAGTAACACACATGCACACGTTCCCCTTACATAGCACTTTGTAGTCTCATGGTAAAAGCCCCTGCCAAGACATTATAATTTGGTAAAAAATTCGGTCAAACCTGTTCCACACTTCCCTGTTTGTGTCCAGGAATAGTGGGAACAGTTGTGAGGTCACGCCATGCTGACATGCTGACGATTTCTACACCGTGATTATAGGAAATACTTCAGATTTCAGGTCACGGTGCAGGGCCTGTCGTGCTGGCTTGGTGTCCAGTCTGGCAGGTCCACCCTCAGCTGGACACAGAGCCGCATTTTGGGTTCACTTCTGGATCTTTACAACTTCAATCCACACACAGCCGTGGAGCCCGGAGAAGTATTCTGAGAGTGTGTTAGTAGGAGTTGGCTGAACATCACACACAGGCAGCTGGCTTACTAGTCACGCACACACGCACAGACACAGACATTAGTGGGAATTTGAGAAAAAAAAAAAAAAAAAAAGGGTGAAGAAGTACGGTTGAGTGGGGGAGGAGGATACAGAGAAGGAAGAAAACAAGCGAGAACAAGAGAGAGTGAGTCTACATCTGCAAAGCACTTTACAGGCTTTGCGATCATGCTGCCACGTCAACACAAGACTGATAGTCTGCCAACATTGGGGTGAACCAGAGAAGATCCCCCCGCTCACTCCCCACCCTTCCCTCTCTCCCTCTCTCTCTCCCTCTCTCTCTCTTTCTGCTGCTAACACATACATGCACTCACACTGACAAACTCCCTTTTCCTCTCTTTCATGAACACACATACACATTTGCTCCAGCAACAATTTCAACGAATCCGAGAAGTAGCTCATGACCTCAAGAGGGAAACTCGCCTCTTGGACTCTCTTTGATATTTTCTCCCAGCTTCTTAACTCTTGTTTCCAACAAATTAACTCCACTGAATCAAGAAAACATGTTTAAAAAGGCCCTGGTTTCCATATGAAAGCAGCTGGGTGTTTATATGGGGGGGGGGGGGGGGGGGGGGGGGGGGGGGGGGGTATTTACTTTCGCAGTCCATTTGAGTATAATAATAGGAAGCCTTGTGGCTCTTTTTACCGTACGTGAGCTCGGCTGCAAATAATACATTTTATTCAATAAACCTTGAGTTGTTTCAGTGCGATTTAACTGGGGTGAACTCTGTGTGTTTATGCGCGGTGTGCAAACAGACGATTATGTCTTTTTGTCTCATTATGCCCTCCAGATATTCACACCATTTTTTTCCTTGGGGGCATTTGTTCAATTTGGGTTACAAAGAAAGAGTTTTGCGTGCGTTTGTGCATGAGCATCAATCTCTCCGGTCTTTTCCGCGACCACCTGTTCATGAGAACTAGCAGACAGAGCTCAAGTGAGGCAGGGCTGGTTGTTTTTCCACGGTGGAGGTGGTGCAGCTCTCGTCCTTTCAGGTCTGTTCACTGGTGCACCACACTGTGGAAAGTCCACCATGTTCCATGAAACTTCCCTTCCCATTAGTTTTTGCCAACCAGCAGAGGTGGAAAGTAACCAAACTTACTCTCAGTCACTGCACTTAAGTAGGTTTGGGGTACTGGCATGTTACTTGACTTGACTTTATCCTTTTAGTCCGCTACATTTCAGAAGGAAATGCTGTACTTTTCACTGCACTAGGTTTATCTTCCAGCTGTAGTTGCTGGTTACTTGGCAGAGAAAGATCTTACATGCAAAACATAAAATAAACTCAGAAAATATGGTGCACTGTGAGTTTAAACTGCGTAGCTACAGTAGGTATGGAGCAGTTAAACCAGCAACAAAAATACTTCTTCCAGGTCAATGCATCAATAATTTAATACCTGAAAGGGTATTACAAACTCGGCTGAGAAGGAGAAAGGTTCAGATTTACATCGAACTAATGATATTGGCATTATGTGATTGTTATTGTAATATTTAAAGGTCTAATCTGTCTCATTCATACTTTTACTTTGTTGTCACTGACCTCTGGAATGTGCTGTATTGATTATGGCCATGCCAGTAAAGCCTCATCTAATTGAACTGACTGATTCATACTGCCTCTCTATGATCTATGACGTCAATCTCTTGTGATGACAGCTGATGAATACTTTTGATATTTTATGATCATGTAATTTATTTCCTACTTTTTTTTTTTTTTTTTTTTTTTTAAACTTATTATATGTTCTTGTATGTAATCCTAGTATCTGTGCTACTGCCCATCTTGGCCAGGACAGTCTTGCAAAAGTGATTTTTAAGCTAAAATTTTTTTTAAAAAATAAATAAATAAATAAACAATAACAACAACAACAACAACAATATGATGAAATAATAATAATAATATAATAATAATAATAATAATAATAATAACATTCTTCTGCTAATATATACAAACTTTTACTGAAGTAAAATTTTGAATGGAGGGCCTCTACATTTAATAAAACAGCATTATGGTATTTTATTTACTTAGTTAAAGGACTTGAGTACATTTTTGAACTATGTCTAATCAAACAAAGGCCCAACAAGTTTGATGACCATGTTCGTCACTTTGCCTGCAGTCACCACAGCCAACAGATCTACCTGACTACACTGAACACACCTGAAGGTCAGACGTGCAAAACGCAGTGTGCTGTAATGTGGCAGGACGAGGATGATGAACAGTCAAAATGAACCTACTGCTGAAAAGTCAATGTGAGCAAACACACAGTTTCTGAATCTCCTCAAACTGCTCTTGAACTCACGATATCTCAGACCACACCAGAGTCAACAGCTATAATAAGCATACACTGTAATGACATGTGGTGAAAGCACGCAGGCGATACACAGTGTGCATCTGCGGTGTTTTAACTGAACTTTTCTTCAACTTAATGCTTGTTTTTCTCCTGCTGCCTTTGAATGCACTCCAATATAAGCTGTAGGTGACTTGTTGAACCTTGGACTCAAATGCTCACTCTCTGAAAATGGACAGGATCGCTGCTTGGTGCTCGTTAGGTGTTCCTTTGTCTCCCTCATGTGTTGGACAAGGGCAATACACACAGCTTGACCAGCCAATGCTATTCAAAGTCTTCACGTTAAACTTTTCTGGCTCCTGTAGGGATTTTTTTTTCTCCCAATTTGACCCCCCAGTCGCCATCAAGACTGAAAGAGAGGAAACACGCCTTCTCCCTTTTCAAATGTCAGCTGGGATTTCCATGTTGCCTTGTGAGCCAGTGATGTGCTTGTAAGGCATGTTTGTTCCATTTGAAAAGGCTGATAAGGTCACTGGTGTGGAGCTTTAGTGAACCAAGGAAAGGGTCAGATGAATGAACACACCAAAAAATGCCATCTCTGGTCACTTTGTAGTGTGTCAATCCTAAACAGTCTAAAAAAAAGGGACTGGAAATGAAAAGAAAGAAATAGGAGGAACAAGAAAAGCAAAGGAGGCTTCGACAAGGAGAACAGATATAGAATTTATTTTCAATATCCATTGCAAAGAATAAGAGGTGACACAGCTTGAAACAGATAATATAGAATTTATTTCAACCAGAAGTAGGAAAATACATAGGTAGGTGTAAAGGAAACAAGCAGAACCTGTAGTCAACAGAAGAATAAAACAAAACGAAACAAAATCTAGTCCAAAGAGAATCGAGAGGACGGCTAAGGGGTACAACAGAAAGAGCATTGTTTACCATTCAGTTTCTTTTTAAACAGTATGTGTTGATTTGAAAACAGCTGCCTTGATTTCTCATCTGGGTAAATGGACATTCTACAACATTGTGCAAGTGTTTTTTTTTTCATTATTCTTTTTTTTTTTTTGCTGGTATTTCATGAATGGTAAACAATAGTTGGTCCAGTGCATTAACACAGTGACACAGATCAATATATGTACTCAGCTGACTACAGACAGACAATCCTGATCATTGTACAACTACCACTAGATCGGCAGAGAAGAGGGGATGAGTAAATATACAAGATGGGTGAGAAAAGAACCAAAAAAAAGATGGGAAGAAACAAGATGGTCTGTGATGTCAGAACAAACATGGGAAGTAAAAAGAAAAATAATTTGTAGTCTGAAAGATGAAACAGTGAGATAGCTACAGTTTCCCGATAAAATGAAATAAAAAAAAAAAAAAAAAAAAAAAAAACTGAATGTGTCTGAATGTTTCTGGATATTATTGCCAAGTTTCTGGAAAAGGATGCATCTGAAATGAACTGAAAGATTGAGCCAAACGGTGACAAGGATGAATATGGATGCAAGGTGTACATGTAATACAAGGAAAAGGCAAAAGCACTTTGCTTTCCTTACAGCCCTACATTTCATGAAGACTGTGACTGGATCGTGTGTGGTCGGTGGGGGAGCTCGCGCAATGTGTCAACAGAGAACTGAACTACAAGCAGCTTTGGTGTGCACCATTAAAAAAAAAAAAAAAAAAAAAAAAAAAGATGCAGCCTGGGAAGATCACCCTATGCCTAAAAAGCCAACTATGAAACACAATGCAATAGTGAAAAAGTACAAAGCCAACGTCATGTGATCACTCACTGAAGCTCACAGGGTGACATTTCTCTGCTCTGTGATTCGCCAATTTTCAGTCAATCAAGAGTCAGTCTGTGGATTCACAGAGTTAGGGGTGGTGGAAGGGGCAAACAACCAAAAAGAGACAAGAATCAAATCAGTGACTATAAATAGTAGCTAGATAGTGTAACAGGTTTAATCACTGTGATGCACAAGAACACGGAGTGAGATGGACTAATAGGACTCAAATCATCACAGGACCAGTCTAGCTACCAGCGGCACATCTTTATCGTAGTCTGACAAACACGTTTTACACCAGTCAGAACGGGGCTCTCTAGTACTGAACTGCAGCCACAAGACAGCTCTGCTGCCCTATCCTACGGGCACTAGCACACCCCAGCTAGTGCCAAGCAACATCCCAAATAAAGCTGAAAGTAGAAAAAAAAAAAAAGGCTGAATATCCCTGTCCTCAGTTTTACCGATACCAATGACACTCAATCCGTACTCAGTCCTTCATTCTAAGAGACGTCATCAGAAACATTCAGCTTCGCTAATCATCCTATTAAGACAATGTCTCGCCATGATTTGAACAGAGGATTTGGTTTGTGATGGGATAAAAGTATGGAAAAATACTGAGTAAAAGTAAAAACAATGTAGCAATCAAAACACCATCATAGAATTCATGATTTACACATCAACAACACAATTCAATATCTTTTTAGAAAGGAAACATGAGATACATCTTTTATTCACACTTTACAAAAAAAGCTAGTCTTTAAATCTACTACAATACTAATGCAATTCAGGAAAATCAAACTGGACACATTGGTTTCCACTGAAAAAAAGTTAAAAATAAAAAAAAACATGTGGGGGGGGCAACAAATGGGACAATAAACCTTGATTTTGCAGACTAAATTTATACTTTCCTATTTACTTGCTTCCCTCTCTTTGAAATTTCATTTCAACATTTACATTAAAATGTGATGAGATCTTTCTTCACTAATAACATGTTGGGGGGAGAGGGAGTGGGGGGAGCTGCATCTGAATCTAAGTGCTCATTATTCCGTCGTATCAGTGTAAAAACATGGCTGTGGAAGTTGAAGAGTCTCACCACTGACGGATTTCACTTGTTGGTCCGTGACGTAACAAAACAGATTAGTAGCAACATGTTAATGTGGCCTGTCTGAGAGAAACAGGTGAGCTCGCTGCCCCTTCATCCCTTGTTCATCCAATAGCAGAATAGAGTGGGCCTTCTGCCGTCCAGTAAGGAGGCAGGAGGACCACAGATGGCACTACAGCTGCAGTGACAAGGGTTGAGAACTATAGAAAGTGGTTGAGAAAAGAGATTTAAAAGACACAGCTTGAGTAATATAGTGGGCAGGTTAAGTCTGGGTGGGTGAGAGGGCGTTAGGGTGACGGTCAGGCTTGGTGAGACTCAAAATCTGTATCTCAGGGGCAGATGGCCAGGGAGGGAGCGAGGGGTTAGGGGATGGTGGGTGGCGGGAGCCGGGGAACGGAGCTGTGCTAAGGTATAAGGAGGGTGCAAAACATTCCAACAGAGTGGAGTTATAAAGGTAAGACATCCTAGTCATGTTCCGTAAGGAGAGGAGAGAGGGTTGGTGGATATAGCATACCTGATTACTAGAGAGCTCAATGAATAGGAAGGATATACACATCATCATAACATTGTCACAGCTCATAAAAAAGGAAATCAACATTAACAAAAAAACAAAAAAGGACATAAAATCTTCACAAATGTCTCAACAGTATTTAAAAATAAAAGGAGAAAAGGTTGTTCGGGCGTTCGCCGATTGTAAATAGTGCAAGACAACGACAACTGCTACAGTGAGGCACAATGTTCTGTTTGTACATGTGGGAATTATATGGGTTGCTGGGGTTGTGTCAGTCACTGCATCACACGTCACTTCTGTGTGAGTGTGTGTGTTTGTGTATGGAGGAGCAGATGTGAAGTCACTGGTGGGCTGTGACTCATGCTTACATGTCGTTTTGTCTGGACTGATGGCAGCAGTGTGGATCAATGGCTTTGTTAATGGGCAAGAAGCAACAGGCAGGGTTTACTCAGTGTCTATTTACAATCGCGGCAATATGCTCGCAAATCGAAACAACGGCAGAGAGAACAAAAAGAAAAACAATACTGATACATTAATTACAGTTATTCTACGGGGAGTGCAAAGTAGTGACAGCGAACGCCTCGAACAACCTCTTCTTACGTCTTTTGTACAAGCTGGTAATATCAATTCATCTTAACATTAACTGGATAAAAATTTAGCCATAGTTTACAATACAATCTTTCTTTTTTCAAATCTGATCATAATTTACTCTTAGTACAAAAAACGCCAGAAAACAGGTCTTTTGTGGTTCATATACAATCATGTAAAGACTGAATCTAGATTTCTATTCTGTACAAACACTTGTGAAAAAAACCACTGCTTTTGTGTATGGAATTTATGGCTGGGGAAAGTCACTACTGGCCTCGGAGACAGTGCTACAGATCTGCCTGCAAATTTGTGTGTGCGTGTGCATGTGTGTGTTTGTGTGTGTGTATGTGTGAGCGTGCATGTGTGGAGTTGGATGGCAACTCCAGACAGTGAGAGGAATGCTGGTTTTACTCCTGTATATCAGCCATTACTCACTCTCTGCCTAAAAGCAACCAGCTCTTAAGAAAGGTTTGTGAATGTCCCCCATCGCTTTGCCCATCAGCCTAAATCCCCTGCCCCTTGGCCAAAAGGTGGTACATGGGCCATATGAGCTCAAAAGTATAAGACTAATCTAACAACTATACAAGCTGAGTGAAAACAGTCTGCAAACAGGATGGTAGCTGTTCTCAGTTTCTCACAACATCCCTCCTCTGCAAACTAACTATGTACTGCCCATTTGAAATCAGGCGAATGCAGTTCTCGGACGTCTGGTTCTTGAGGCATCTGTGGGTTTGGTTGCTATTGCACCAGGGCCGGGGTCAGAGGTGTAGACTAACTTGTAGCACCACGGGAGGCCGTGATCACACGAAAGGCCTCAGCACCACAGAATGACAGCAGGAAATCTCACCTCATATTCAAGCTGCACTACTCCCACCTCGAGGGACGCCAAACTACCAGCTCAAAGCTGCTCTAAAACTCAACCACATCCGAGTCAACAAACACCTCCTGCATCACAGAAAGACTGACTTAGTACACTGGCTGCCCAGAGGAGAGGGGAAAACAAGCACAAGCCAATGATGGAGGTCTGAGACTGACAAGTCCGCCGTCTTTGCTGGTTTGAGTTTTGTACAGGACAGACAGACAGGCAGACCATCAGCTTTGGAGATTTTAAGGTGTATGCTCTCCCCTCAGCCACTGTTAAGTTTCCTTTTGTCTTAATCTTAATATTACCTTATGTGACAAATCTGAGTGAGCTACCATCCCCTCCAGTTAGAAAGACATAAATGGGTGGGTGGGTGTTTGAGGAAGAAAGGGAGTCCAAAAGCACAAAATAATATACACAAACAGGATTGACTCGAGCAGTTAAAAAAATGAAAAAAAGGAGAAAGAAAAAAGAAAAATATAGAATATCTATAACATCATACGAAATCCCTGTCGGCCAGACCTCACTGTACGATTATTTTACAGGTTGTGTTTTTGTCTTCCTCCTCCAGTGCAGGGGGAGGGAAGAGCTGGTAGGTGGGAGGGAGGAAGGTTGGGAGGGAGAGGCTGTGGTTGCAGCTCCCCCTGGTGGTGTAGGGCACTCACTACCTGCGTGCAGGCAGGTGGAGCCCATTGACCTGGGCGGGCAGGTTGGGCAGGAGCAGCTCCAGCTGGGCGAAGAGGGAGAAGTGGTCGGAGGGGATGTGGGGGTGCGGGCAGCCGCTGACATTGTTCTCTAGGAGCCAGTGGGGGTCCAGAGGGCCCAGGATACCCAGTACGTTCAGGTGAGGCTTGGAGTAGAAAATGTAGTCGATGACACCCTGCAGGAAGAAGACGACAGGGGTCACTTCTGAAGAATTTTACATGAAAGTGACAGTTCCATGATATCTTACAAAACTGTAAATTTGCCTCAATACAAACACAGTTACAATGTTAAGTATGATATGATAATGTATGGTAAGTACAAGCATGATTGCAGCATTAACAAGTGAAAGTATATTCCACAGAGAGCCTGGCTTGACCTTTGATTGGCCCAAAAACCACAAACAAAAATATTGTGTTTATTTGCAATAGGGCACAAAGCACGGATGATGTCAGAAGTTGCAACATTTGCTCCTTTATCTCCTTTTTCTTTGTACACATGCACACACAACATCATTGGATACATTCATAATTAAAAAAAAAAAAAAAAAAAAAAAAAGTTAATGTATCACCTTGAAGTCAAAGGTGTAGTTGGTGTAAGGCATCAGGCCATTCTCGTAGGCGCTCTTCAGCTTGAAGCCGTGGGTGATCCTGCCGTTAGACGTGCTGTTCTTGCCATTGCAGTTGAAGTTGGTCAGGCTGTCGCTGTAACGCAGCTCCTTGAAGTCCTTGTGGGTGCAGTCCACTCCGCCTGTACTCAGGTACTCCACCACGCCTGGAGAGAGGTAGACAGGACAGGTCATATTCACCAGAGTCTTTAAGGGATGAAGTGGTGGTGGTGTGGAACTTCTTCGGAGTAAATGAGACAGATAAAACAATGCAATGGGAGCATCTGCAACAAGTTTCAACACGTCAATGACGTCATTGATTGGATCGGTGAATTAAGACATTACAGCCGATCACACAAGTTGCATAAAATGCAAAATATCGGCCAATCCAATATATAGCCGATCAGATCGGTGGAAAGCCTATTTGCTAGTAGGAGAGACAAACTTTATAAATCCAACATCACCTTTAACCTACATTTTGACATCAAGTATTAAATTATATGGATAAATCCACAAACCTACTCACATACCTGACTTAAGCACTTGGGCGTTTAACAGTCTATGGAAAAATCTGACAGAACTGAGCCTTTTTTTATTGATGTATGTTTACGTTTGACATTAAGTGAAACTAAGTGAGCAAGTTTAAATTGTGCATACAAATGTGTAATACTTAAGGTTAATTAGTCAAATGAAGAATAATGGAAATAATTCAATCAGATTGTGGCTCAACATATCTCAAATAGTATCTTAACCGAATTGTACCATGAGGTCCTGGCAACAACCATTTTGACAGCAATACCAAAATTGGGGACATTCAGGAAAATAAAGTCAGATCAGCAGAATAAGACTGACACTATCACCCCATGGTATCATTATCCTGGATAATTCCTCTGGTTGGATACAGGTGAACTCTGTTAGGGCTGCGTCACTCACCGGAGTCAGGCAGGGAGTTGAGGTCAGCGCACAGCACCAGAGGAATGGCGTTTGTCTCACCAGAGACAGACGACAGTTTGAGGCTGCGTGTGGCCTTGTCCACAATGTTCTTCACCTCTGACAGGAACATCATGGTCTGGACAAGCTTAACGTCCGAGTACTCTGGGTCCCAGTGCATGTGGGCGTTGGCTACCAGTAGGAGCTGCTTCTCCATGCCATGGAGCGACTTGCCCGCTGGAAGGAGGAAAAGTACCATGTACATATGTAACAGCTCTTATAATACATTAAATATTTCAGGTTCCAGTCTCATTAAGAGAATTTCTTGTGGATTCTTGTGCTGCTCAATTTATGAGTGAATCACACACATCCCATAAGACTGATTCAAAAAACAAAATTACTGGAGCAAGTAAATCTATTAAGACTTGAGCAAAAAGTCTAGAAGATCAGTGTAGGGTTCCTACTCACAAGAGAGCTCCATCATCTCCTTGCGAACCTCAAGCAGGACGGCCACCCCAATGTTGTCCTTGGTCATCACCCTATTCAGCATAGCCTCAGAGCCCTCGGAGTTAGCCATGGCCAGCTGGTTAAACTCCACCGTGTGTTTCTGCACCACGCTGAACCTGGAGGGAAACAGAAGACAAGGGAAGAGAAAGTAGAGAACAAAGATTTAGATGTATGGTGTGGAAAAGGAGAAACGGTCACATCAAGAATAACTGAACTGGTCCCAAAACACTACAAATGTGTCCCCCAGATCTGGTTCAGCTTTGTAAAGATCCTATTTTCCACAAAGTGATCATAAACTGTGGCAGTTATTGACTTCTTTATCACTAGAGGATGAAAAACACTGCTGTAAATACATTTAAAATGTATTTTTTAACAACAAATTCCCTGAGTATAAACTGGTCCCTGCTGAAATGTTTTCATAGATAAGCCCTTATGACAGGAGATAGACGTATGGTTGTAAACGAAACTGTAACCAGCAAGGACTTGGCAAACAAAATGAAAAACAAACAAAAAAACCCCCAGAAGGCTAATTCATGTGGCTGGTAAGACGATGTTCAGCTGCAAACACATGCAGCGATCTGTCTTACTCACATACAGGGCTAATGTTGCGGACACACAGAATGTGACAGTGTGGTAGTTGTTGGTACCTTTATGAATAACAGCTTCATCTACCTAAAGCCAAAAGTTGTGTGAATTTCAAGTATTTTTTTTCTAGGCACCAGCCCTGTTCAACATTTTACTGGACTGGCCATCATCCAGTCCTTGCAGCTGAAACCTGTAATGCTTAACTAGGCTAGGCGCAACCCTTATGACATTTATGATTTTATCATTAGGCTATAAAGTAAACAGTACATATTTAGATGTGACCTTTATCATTCCATTTTGATGTAGAGCACACTGACTTTGATCTCTCCCTTGACCCACTCACTGAAATCGGTTATCGGTCATGCTGACAGTGAAAAGTAATCATTGCAGCATGGGAGGCATTACAAATGAAGAGGGTGCAAGGAACTGAAACCACGCACATTTTTGCTGTTCTGTCTGAAAGGAGTTTGACTCAAGTGAGTTAAGTGGCCACCATTATTGTAGATATAATTCAGCAATGATACGAGCTGATAAAATTCTATCAATACCATTAAAAAATTATATCTTCAAGAAGAAAACAACTGAAAATTATAGGTGCATACTTTTCTGTCTTGTAGAAAATTGCACATCCGTCCACATGTTTGCGGTCAGACTCCGACATAGTCCGAGCCCGAGACTTTGGACTGAAGAATCCCTCGTAACCCTGCTCCTTCAGCTCAGGCAAGAAGAAGTTGTAGTACTGCTCTGTCTCAACTTCCTGTAAGCAACAAACAGCATGTATCAGGATGGACAATAAGAAAAGCCTGGGGTTCCAATGTACCAGTCAGGTAACTGTAGTGCACATCTCATTCCCAGGAATTAACTGATATTAGCAAGAACATTTTCAAATGAGAGTGAAGAGAGTGAGATAAGAAAGATGTCTTTTCAAGCACTTCAGTGCATCCATATTGTCAAATGATACCCCTCTCACCTGCAAGCTGATGATGTCTGCATTGCAGCCCAGGATCTCCTGCATGATGGATTTCTTCCTGTACTCCCAGTTAAGAGCCCATGAGGGGCAGTAGCCATATAGCTGTCGTGTAGCATACTTATCACACAGCACGTTGTAGCACATCACAGAAAACAGCGCTGGGGAGATAAAAAGGACAAGGACTTACTCTTAGAACTATTAAGGCATTCAGTGGTGATGCTCTCATGGACTGCCAATCAATTCATATGGATCCCATTTTTATTGGAAATTATTAGGTGCTTGGAAGAAGAACAAGGCTGTGTTTGTTCATGTATGTGTTGTGTGTGTTCACCCTTTCTTTAATGAGCGCTGCTTAGGGAGATTATGGCATGCAGTGTTTAGACCACGCAGAGCCCCAACAACAATACATAAGGAGATACAGTGTGCGTTCGCTTACCAGGCAACATAACAGAGGTCAAACAGGTATCAGCAAGTCAAGGCTACAATGTATTTCAGATACTACAAGTAGTGAGGGAATTTTCAATCTGTTCTGAGCCCATTCAAGCATGAATTAAATATTCTATTCAGTGATTCTCTGCCATCATAGTGATGTGGTGCTAACAGGTGGACTTTCCAAAGTTAAAGGGTTATCACTCACTCCAACTATGGATACCTCCAAATCCTCCAACTAAGCACCTATTAAGCTCAAGTACACTTGTTTGATTGCAAGCTTGGAATTTATTTTTCCTACATAAAATGAGTTCCACGAGTGCACTGTGACTTTGTAGCTGGGATAATATTTATACCCTGTGAAATTCTGGGTAGTAGCACTGTTGCACTGTGCATTATAACATGAGATCCCTTTTCGCAATTTTTTTTTACACTGGTTAATGCTGCTCAGGTTTCATCACAGGAATTATGCACATTTTGCAGTCAAAATGTGAGGATGATTGACGTAAGGTTAACGGTGTAGTAGATACAGATACTTCAAATTTGGCAAAACCATGGTTCAAGCAGCTTAAGAGAGAATTATGGTGTATATATGTAACAATTAAGATGCATAGTGTAAAGTAACAGCTGCTTGATGACGGGATTTAATGCTACAAGTGACTTAATATTCAGAGCGCAGGCAAGTGAAATGCTCTCGAAAAGCTGTGTTTGTAAAACAAGAACAGATTGCAGCACATGTGCATGCTAGCCTGTTTCATAGGCTTAAGGCAAAATTATTACATCTTTTGCACCTAATAAAGCATAGCATACAGTTGAGCTTTCCATCTTATACAAACAGCCTAAAAACACAATTGGCATACAAAGGCGGGTGGGGTGTGGGGGGGGGGGCAACTTTTTTACCCACCACAGAGATCATACAAAGCATAAAATTTCTATTTCATTACAGAACGATTAAGTCAGACTTTATTAACCAAATTCCCTCACCTAACAAGCACACCTAAAATGTGACACTCATTCCTACGCTCCAGTTATATTCTTTAAACTGGGCATTAGCACTCATTTCCTGTATAAAAATATTTTTCAAAGGTTTTGAATCACCACAACCACAAGAGGTCATTGATCATACAGTCGTAACTGTGCAAAAAAAGAGGTTGATAGGCTTCATAATATGCGAGATTAGCTGCAGACAGATACACACACACACACACACACACACACACACACACACACACACACACACACACACACACACACACAAAAATATAAAACAGTGTCGTTCCTGCCATTACAATTTGCTCAGTGCCCAAGTTGATTGTTTCGGAAACATGGGATTGAAAACAAAGTTTTTAATATGCAGCGCTCAAGCTTACAAAAAGACAAAAAAAAAAAAAAAAAAAAAAAAAGACAAAAAACAAACAAACAAACAAACAAAAAAACCTAATAAAAATATTTTGCCTGCCAGTTTGCAGTTCCTTCTCAGGGCACCCTTACATGAATATGTCCAAGTCAAATATGAACTTGCCCTTTCCAAAAAGAAATGGTAGCTCTGCTTCGCTAAAGTTCTGGAAAACACAATGAGATTAGATCTGGCTCCCTGACACAGGGAGTGGTGGTAGCTGGAATAAACTTTTTTTCAAAGGTTTTTAAACATCACAAGCACAAGTAGTCCTTGCTCATACGGTCATAACGGTGCACAAAAAAATGAGTCTGATAGGCACGGAGGCATGATCTCCTCCATGCTGCTGTGGTAATTATTACAGAATGTTTCCCTGCTGTGTATCACCAGATTGCTGCAGAGATTGGTAATCTGCAGATTCTGCTCACAAGCACCCCCGGCCCACACAACAACCCAAAAAAAAAAAAAAAAGAAAAGAAACCTACATTTGAGGATACCTAATATTCTGCTGAACTACACACTGATGGAAACAGTATTTTTGGCTCCAGACAATAAGCGTCTCTTTGTTTAAGTTAAGGTGTGGAAAAGTGTCTCAAAGTGATAGTATGAGTTTTTAACCATATAGTGGAATTTGCTATGTCACAAGTGTAACAAATCCTCCAGGTCTGACTGGTCAACTCCTTCCCTGTCACCACAATGAGCGCTTCATCCATAGAGTCCTACTCCAAAATGAATAATGAGGGTCTAACCCAGGAAACAACAGGATATTACACAGTGAGCCAAAGCCTAAGCTTTGAAGGATGCGCAGCAACAAAGGTGTTTTTCAACTTCATTATCAACGCTCTTTTCCAGTCCTCATGTTTGTTTGTTTCTGTATGAGTACTCAACATCTACCCTCATTGCCATGTTTTCTTACACAACCGAAAGATGAAGCTGTTGGGTTGTGATACGGAAAGAAAATAGTTCCACCGGTTACCAAGCAAGAAGACTGTAAAAGAGCTTTGATAATGCATCCCCAACTACCATTCTGTTGCTGTGCATCATTCAAAACATTTTTTCAACTTTGGGTCATAGATCAAAATTGCGCCGTTTTGGTGGGCCAGGAGCACTTCAATCATTTTGGAGAATAACACTCTCGATGAAGTGTGACAGGGAAGGAGAAAGGGAAAATCTTTACACTTGCAAATACCAGTATATGGTAAAAACCCAAACTATCATTTTATAAATTATCAATTCTCAAGTAAACAACTCTGTATTTGTGGTAAAGGAGACAGGCAGTGTGTGTGGATGTGTTCTAGGTCACTTTACATATTAATGGCTTGGTCCTTACCTGAGGGCCGTGTTCGGTCTGGTTCCTGAAGAGAGATCCATGACCGGGCTGGGGGCTGCTCTGTGGGTACTGAACAGAGGGAGAACACTGCTCAGAATGGGTGTCATTATGAACACATTACAGATATAAGATCTAACTTGTGCGTAAATGAGATAATAATAACAATGACAATAAAAAAAATCATCATCATTATCGCAAAT
Source organism: Myripristis murdjan (assembly GCF_902150065.1). Taxonomy (NCBI): domain Eukaryota; kingdom Metazoa; phylum Chordata; class Actinopteri; order Holocentriformes; family Holocentridae; genus Myripristis; species Myripristis murdjan. The sequence continues at coordinate 20,756,543 of NC_043989.1, forward strand.
TTTGCTTGGACAGCTAACAGAGGACAGACTTCAACAAAGTGAGACAATTTAACCGGGGTTCATTAAAACTGGGTAAGAGTGTTAGTGATTCACTGTTCCTGTTTATACAAACTGATAAAACTGTCTTCTGGGGACTGGCAGTACGCACTTCCTTTTCAATTCAAATTACAGTCTCAACAACACCAGAGAGGGTGGACTCACTGCGCTTGATAGCTCCTGCCAGATTGTCCAACAGGTAATTGAGCAGTCGCCGTGTGCCATCAGGTTCTTGGTAGAGGCTCATAATTTCTTGTGCAAGTGGGTTTCCTGTTGAAAGAAAAGCACACAAGGATTTATTATCACTAACAGAAAAAAATGAGATTTTAAGTTTATAATGGTAATAAAAACATGGAGAGGCCACTCACCTTTCAACCCCAGTGTTTGTAACTGAAACAGTTTCCCCAATTCAAATGGCAGAACCCGCAACTGGTTGTTATTTAAAAGCAGTTCCCTGTTGAGGACATGGGGGAAAGTGAGGATACGAAACTTGCCCTCCTGAGGAACGAGCTCCTCAGTCACCTTTGACAAACACTTCCTGCCAACTAGCTGCCATCATAAGAATGTCAATGGATCTATGGTATACTCTGGCAAACACTCAACTCCCCTCTCATTACGGATGCCAACAGAGAATATCAAATGGCATGTCAAATTTAGAGTTGGGCCCAATCCAATCCAATATCAACGCCAATACTAACGTAATGCACTCACTGGATATATTTATGAATTTTAAATATATAATAATGCAATTTTACGCCCATAGCAAAAATGTTATGGCACTTATTTAGTAATTAAAACAATTCCACAAAGATATCCAGTAGTCCCCATATTTTCCTGTATCCCAAAATTCTATGTGTTATATGTACAGGCAGAGAAGGCACTGTATCATTTAGGGCTTTTTAGACAGGCAACGAAAATTACATGCGGCTCCTCACTCCCACTTGGCTGTACTCACTGTGTCCTGTGTGAAGGGTTAAATTACATTGGGCTGACATGTGCATTGTAACTATAATGACCACCAGAATCACCAGAAAAGCAACACAAACAGTATGCACCTTAAAAATGTCTAACCTGTGCTAAAACCTTAAAAATTTGCCCACTAGCAAAGATAATATAGTAGCCAGTCGTGGGTTGAGGGCACACGACATATGTAACAGGAGTGGGAGATCATTCGTTTAGTTTTGTTATGGGAGCAGGAGCAGTGGGAGGGGAGGGTACATCCTGTGCCAGCTTCCAGATCTGAGTTTGGTGAATTGCATCATTTGATAGTAGACCTAGATGTAAAATAATGTACCTAGTGTTTGGTGAATGTACCTAGTGTTTGGTGAATGGACAACTGGTTGAGCAGTTTAAAAGTTCAGGTTGAGTCAAATCTGTTTGAGGAAGCAGGCAGGCAGGCACTTGCATACAAGCATGGGCATGCTCGGCCATGTCCCACAAAGTGGCACATGGACGAGCCCATGTTATGCTATGCCCACCCGCATCGTTCACCCCATGCTACTGCTCCACTCACCTCTCACTGAAAATGAAGGCCAGGCAATTTTCGTCGCCCATGTAAAAGCCCTTTAGTCTGCAACTGATTGAGCTAGCAACAGTTGGTTAAGTAGTGCTGTGTGGTTTAATACAGCATCATGTAACTTTAAACCATTACACCAAAAAATAATGATAATAAAAAATAATAATAATCAAGAAAAGGGGCTTTGGTGTCCTAATCACAATATCCACATTCAGGTATCTGAATCAGATCAGGACTGGAAAAAAAAGTAGACACATGCATGACTATACAAATTAGAAATCTTTGTCAACCCTATAAAAGCCACTCCTGTCCATTCTTTTCACTGAACAAAACATAAAAACTAGTACAACTACAGCTCCAGGTAACTTACCTGAGAGACACCATGTTGCCGAGCTCTGCCGGCAGGCTCCTGATCTTATTGGATGAGAGATCCAGGTACACAAGGTTGTGTAGTTTGGCAATGTCTGGCGGGATGCGTGACAATGAGTTGTCACTGAGGTGTAGGGCAGTGAGGTGGGTGAGAGACCACAGGGCTGTGCTGAGACTCCTTACTCGACCTGCAGAGGTAGTGGGTAAAGAAATATGCACAGGAGAATGACACCCCTGCATGCTACTATAACATGCAATTCAGGAGTACTTGGAAAACAATGTCTGAATTTATTTAACTCTGCACCCCCATTAAATCCACTAAGTGAAGGCTGAACATTTTTTGTAATCAACATTATCATAGGAACCTCCCAGGAGAAATATCATGGCCAGGAAAACAAAGATAAAACACCCTCTCCATAGTACTAAACCAAAGTTTGGATCTCTTCTCCACGTCCATGAATTCCCTGACAATACTCACCGCTGATTTCCAGCTCAGCCCAGTATGACTTCTTCCCGTTGGCTGCCTCCTCGCTGGACATAATTGTGTACATCCGCCTAGGGTCTGGCGGGTCATATTTTTCCTTGGGCATTCCTATAACACTTTGCGAACAAGTTCAATTTTAAAGTGAGCTGAATTTTCTTTACAAAAAAGTCATTTACAAAGCAGTGTACAACTTCTCTAGATGTGGCATCCAATGTTGTGAATCCATAGATAATTTCCACCCTGAAGCCTAAGCTGCAATGGTCTAAATGAGGATCACCTGGTGCCGTTTATGATCTGAAATCAGATAGTGTTCATGTGCATACTAAATTTTGATCACAAGCTTCTATAAAAGCACATGGTACACAAAGCACTCAAACCACATTAACCCAAAACACAAGTTATTGCACAGATTAGGATGGAATGATAAGGTTTCGTTTCATTATATTTCAGCCCAATTAACATTTAAAAAGCTTCCTATCGATGTATGAGTCCATTACACAGTTACATAATAGTCTACACTAAATACCGATAACTGAATCTTTTTTCATGCAAAACTTAACAAACTGGGCTAATGACAATTATGTATGGTGACTCAAAGAGCTGAACACAATATAACATTTTTAAATCACGTAACGTACGCTAGCGTTAGGCGATTTTTCTTCTCATTGTCGCTAGCTCGTTAGCGTAGCCTAACCTAAATAGCTAGCTAACAAAAACTGAATATAACAAACGCTAAATAGCTAGATAGCTTGCTAACTAACTAGCAATAACAGTTCCACCAAACGTACCCTCAAATGTAGTGAAATTGAATAATTGGAAGGCGTTAGTGTCATGCCCAAGCGGGCGAGCAGGAAACGCAAAGAGTGATATAAGAAGAAAATGCTAAATTGTTGTTTACATAATGGCAAAACACTGACTTGCGCATTAACGTTAGGCCACAAAACAGCGCATTAGCTAGCTAGCCGCTGCTGCTAGCTTACAACAGCGAGCATCGCTGCCATAGAGTTAAAACAGCGAGCGGCTAGCTTCCCACATAGCTACACAATGCTGGGTTAGCAAAGCAAAGACAGGCTATTTAGCTTAGCTCCTATTAGCCTGCTAAAAGCTAACAGATCCAAAATTTTCGAAGCTGTGCCACTTCCTATTCAAAGAAGTCTTATTTCGGCGACTGACCACGGCGCTTTCAACATTTGTTTGAGAATAAGGTGCATTAAGTGAAAACAAGTCGTGGCTAAACAGTGGGATGCCGTTTTACCTGCAAGAGCATACCAAATCGCGAGGACGAGTGCGTGTTCTCTTTTGTTTTCTAGCTACTTCACCCGTTTCCGCTGCTGTATCATGGCGACTGTCAGGATTTTTTTTCAGCCGATGATAACAGCGCCTGATCCTATTGGTCAGCGTGAGCACGGCTCAACCAGCTGTTGTTGAAGCGGAGTAAATCCTGAGTGATGACTGACGGAACCGCGGCTGGACGGGACACCACAGGTGCACTAAAAGATGTCGCTTGAGTTTAGCTTATTAAAGAACATAAGCACAGTCAGGGCTAAGACAAAGGTCAGACACTTTGCCTACATTTCAATCCTGCTCAGTTAAGAGTTCGTTTTTAACATCATATATATATATATATGTATGTATGTATATAGACAAAATCATGAAATCATGAATGTTTTAAATGTTTCAAAGGTCACTCCAGGGTAATTCATTATAATCTCGAAAGAACCAGAAGGTGAGGATTTACACTTTATTTTCAATTATAAAAAAAAGCCACAAGCAAAAAAAAAAAAATAATAAAATAAAAAAAAATAAAAAAATAAATATATCAATAATTAAAACAAAACTTAAAAAACAACAACAGTTTATTCAAAACTGCATAATGAGAGAATGGTTGAACAACAAAATAGTGCGTGTTCAGAACTGGCAGACATCTAGCAGATGATCCTGCAGGTAGGTGAGGGACTCTTCAACATGAAGGGGTAAGGCTTGACCGAGGTCGGCGTGCGATCTGGACAAGAAGGACTCCACAGCCTCCCGGACAGTGGACCTGCACAACATGTCGTGGGGCTTGTTGACCGAGGCGTTGGCGTTGGCTGGGCGTTCAGTGACCGGGCTGCACAGGTGGCCTGGGGGTCAGATGTGGCCAGAGATTAGGACTAAATCAGAGAAGGTTCAAGAGAGTTCAATAAACTGCTTTCATTTAACCTTTTTATTTTCTCGCCAGCTTTGTGTGCCAACATATCAAGGATCAAAAAGGTGAAGGAAAATGTATGAACACATTAAATCTGAGGGATCACCAAAAGCTGATTCTTTTACCCAAGTTCAGTCAAGTTCATGAAAATGCAAAGTCATACTTTTAGTTTAATTTTGGTTCACAAGATGAACGGTGGGAAAAAAAAAAAAAAAAAAAAAAAAAACAGACAAACAACGGGAATGAGCAGAAAAGGTCAAAATGTCTGCAACACTGTCATGAGTTGTTTAATTTATATTTGGCATACAGTGTCAAGAAAATCAAGTAGCCAAAAACAGTAACAAATATTGCCAGAGAAATTAAATGTAGAGGTTCACTAGATGAGCAGCAGTTGAAAGGAGTAACAAGACAGATGGAGAAAGAGCAATGGTGAATAGGAGAGGGGGAGAGGCAGTAAAAGAAAGGGAAAGACTTGAAAATTGACCAGGTGAACAGAGAGGATGAGTTATTTTTTCATTTAATCCCAGCGAATAACTTTGCTTATTTTTGTATTTATATAATAGTAATTTACATCTGCACCCCATTAAAAAACATTACAGCAAGTAAATTCAGGTCTCAGGTTTCCCACAAGCTCCCAGCACTGTCAGCTTCCTGGCAAGCTGGCCACGTGTTCAGCTGGTAAAGATGATGGCTCCACTTCCAGTTAGATCAGCTGACTCGCCACATTATTTCCAACTCATTAGCTGGTTGAATAACAAGCAGGCGGATAAGGCTGTATATGACAACCGTTTATGTCATCACTGAGAAAGAGACCGTCTCCTCGTCCCTGGAAGGAGTTAATTTTTGGATCCCTGGCTGGTGCTGCGACGAGGTTTACTGGTGTCTCACCTTTCATCACTCTGATGTAGCTCAGCATCAACATCCAGAGGAGCTGGATGAGCTCTTCCCATCTCCGCCACCTTTCAGCACCGTCCTGTAGAAGACAGTCATCGACCAGTTACACAGGATCGTCTCCTGCCCTAGCTAAGACACAAACCAAAGTGATGGATCTCCCAAACTGATTTTACAGCGCCCCGATCGATTAAACAGAATCAGTGTAGCACTAATACTAATATAACTTTAGTTTGATTTCAACTTAAAACTCATAACAAAGGCCTATTCTAGCATGAGTTGAGTCTTCTTTTTTTATTCTTTTTTTTTAATTTATGGTCTCTCTCACTCCCGTTAAACGGTAAAAAGAACAACTCTACAGACTTTTATTTTGGTCTGTAAAGGTAAACTGTAAACAAGAGGCTGCGGATCATGTTTTGAACAGTTCCATACCAAGAGTAACACCAGGCTATAAACTTTGATATTTTGTTTGTAGTAGTTGCTGGTTCCAACTGTGCATTTGGAAACACTGAGAGTCAAGAGCCAAAGCGAGACAGGATGGTGCATTTCTGCTTCCTTCTTCTGTGATTTCCACTGTTTCCTCTCTTAAAAACATCCAGCCAGCTTTCACTGCAGTTGCGTTTCTGTCAGTCACCAGACGCACCCAAAGCACTAATCACACTGGGCAAAATGTACACCAGATGAAATGTTTTGTTGTACTCAAATGAAAGGAAAAGTATCCCTCGCATTTGATTCTCAAAGGGTAACAGTGAGAATTAGGTTGAGGGGTTTGGGACTGCTTAAATGCACTTGTCAAAAAATGTTATCATAAAACTCTCTAAACCCAAACAGAATTCTGATACACACATCCTAACTCATTGCATATAAATGTTTGTCCACTTAAAGCTCTCATGTAAATGTAATTATCTTAAAATTTAAAAGACATCACAATATGTCTTTGTGTCAGTGCAGTATTAGTGAACCACAGCTAATACCACTGTGAAATGACAAGAAAGACTAATAAGGTAAAGATGAAGAGAAGACGGCCCTCTACTATCAAGTCTTTACGCCAAGTCTTCCTTGATATTCACCATATGGTCTGGTTTAAGAGTGCAATTCTTCAGAAAGTGCAGCAGCAGACTGAGGGACATGGGCAGTGGAGTTTTCTGTGGGCAGGCGTAATCCAGCAGATGTTCCAACAGCTTACACCTCAGCAGCTTGCTCTGCAGGCTCTCCAGCAGCAGCATCCTAGGTCTCAGGAAGAGATTAGTGGGAAAAGAGGGATAGAGGGATATGGGAGGAAAAGCAGGGAAAGATAAGATTCTCATCTAAAAAAACAGAACTTCTCCGCCTTTCACTTTTACTTTATGTTTATCGTGAATCGTAAACATTCCCAACTTGATTTCTCCACTTGACCCGACACTCCTCCTCACCTGTGTGTTCGTAACGGTGCAGTGTGGACGAGCATGTGGAACAGCTCCTGGGACAGCTTGTCAGCGTTGAGACCTGGAGAGCGATCCACCTCCAGAGCCAGAGCCAGCATCCTCTGGAAGGCAGACACCATCCTGCGTGGGAGACAGGGCCAGGAGAGGACACAAGTAGAACCATAAAAACTGAATGAGCAGGACCGCCTTGGGCTTTTGGTTCACAGCAAATCAGAGTACGGTTCACCTTGCCATGGCAACAGATGTCACCACATTGGCAGATGAATTTATTTACGTCAGTAGAACTGATGCACAGCCAATGGAAACATATTCTGTTTTCACTAGAAAAAGAAAAAAAAATTGTGAAAATAACTAGGTGGCTCTTGATGTTGATTCAAATTTTAAAAAATGCTGGTTTTGAGCAGCGTCTTACCTGGTAGGTTGTTGGTGGCCCTGCCTGAACAGTATTCAGTAACTTTTTTAACAGTGCAGCTAATTAGGATTAATTTAGCTCACATCTAATTAGCTAATATTAACATTAATCTGAGATAGGCTGTGAATCAGCTTCCAATCATTTTTTAATAACTTTAGCAGCATGCTGATTATTTTTAATTAATTTCGTGCGAGCTGTGCACATTGTGACAGAGAGATCCCCTGAACAGCCGGGTATCTGCTCTTGGAAATTTCAATGAAGTTATTCAAACAAACTTTTCCGCCGACGCCGTGACATCAGTGAACGCCACAGTTGTTGCCTTGGGAAAGAGAACCATGGAAATACTTTGGAAATACTCGATTTGCCGTGAACCAAAGGCTAACACCAGTTCTACCCATTGAATTTCTATGTAGAACATTCTTCCTGTCCGATGATATGCAATACACATTACAAGGTAGTGTAATGTTCATGAACAGAGCCACTTTAACTAAAATTATACCTGAAAATGTTTTCTCTGATTACGAAACTGAGCTTTATGTTGTGCAGTGGCATTTTCATTGCCTCTCTCCTCTATTACTGCAATTATTCCCTTCTGCCCAGTATAGCAGAAACTCACAGTAATAATAATAATAATAATAATAATAATGACGATTCAAAGGCAGGATTTCACCTGATATGTTCATGCCTCTCTTTGGCGACTTCCTCGCTGTGTTCACATTCTGCTGATTTCATAATAGCAGCAAACAGCCACTTAATGACATCTCTGGAAAAGAAAAATATATTAAATCCTGTCTATTGCTTTAACAGGTGAAAATAAGAGTATGCAATGTTATCCATCGACTGCAATATCTTATTAGGAAGATGCAATATTTGACTGTTAGCCAAGTGTCGCACGCTGGACACAAAACTCACTTGACTTGAGTGAAATGTAGATCGCACGACAAGGTTGCCTTAGCGATTGACCGGCGGAGGGCAGAGGCCGAGACTTTGGCCTGGAAGTCGTCCTCCAGAGTCTGCACGACATACTCCAGGAACATGCGCACAACTTCACAGCGGTGCCTCTTGTCATGGTCCTGTTGAGGTGCCACAGACAGAGATCAGGATATGTCATCTGGTTGTCGTCCCAAAAATACAGTCCACTATGTCAACATTCCTCTGTGTGGTTATATTTTTCTGAGAAGTACCTGATTGGCCATGACCGAGGTCAACAACTCCCAGTCCCATGGAATTGTGGTTTTATCAGCCATGTGGTGTCTGCAATCAGGAAACAAATTCAGTCACTGACTTCAACAACGGGAAGAGGAGGAAGGAAAGCAGGAGGGATGAAAGGACAGAGAAAGGATGTAAATTGCAGACTACAGGTAAAGTATTGTTTCTAACCAAAATTCATGATATGACTGTCTGCTGTTTGGGACTGTCCCACCTTTGCGTCCTCATCAGCAGATTAAAAGCCTGCACACAGAGGTGCTGGGGACACTGGAGATCGAGCAAGACGCCCCGCAGCAGATGGGAGGTGATGTCCTTTGGGGGGTAGTAGCCAGGCTGCAGCAGGTCAGAGAGGAGCTGTAGAGTGCCCTCTGTGTAGCTTTCTTCAATGGTGCTGTAAACCAGGCTCAGGCTTTGTCGGCACAGCACCTCTGGAGCACCAAAGCTGTCTTCCTCCTCCTCATTATTATTCTAGGTAAAAGAAACAGGGTGATGGTTTAGCAAAGGGCTTTCTATTAGCATGTATTGTGTTAAAGGAAATGTTTAACTTGTGGAAGCACATATCAGCCAATGTGATGGAAAAAAAAAAGATCCGGTAAGTCCTTATAATGACAGACGTTCTCAACATAATGAAGTGGTATCTCAAAATAATTAAACTTTCTCAGAATAATGACTTAATACTGAGATACTAAGTCATTCTGAAACGGTCTCATTACTGTGAGATATTAGTTCATTATTTTGAGAAAGTTTCTCATTATTTTGAGACACTATCTCATTATTTTGAGATAAAAAGTCATTAGTCATTATACATTTTCTCTATTTTGAGATACTAAGTCATTATTTTGAGAAAGTTTTGACTTACAGGATCTTTTTTTCATCACACTGGTGGAAGTGGGCTTCCGTAACGAGATATTGAAAACATGAAATATAAGAGATAGAATTTTTTAAAAAAATAAATGGGAAAATGTCTCTAACCAGGCCTTGAACTCCTCTAGATATTATTTTACTGAGAGCAGCAGGGCACACGTAACGTCTGTCCTCCCGACTGGCACTCCTGAAATTCACATCAAACTTGCTCTCGTGATTCGCCTCTTCTCCTTCACTCCAGTCAACGTGCACTGGACTTTCAACTCCCAGGTCACCTCTGAAGGATCCCCCATCCAGGTCCTCAGTTCTGGTCACTGATGGGGGAGGATCATCGTTACCCAGGCAGGCAGGGCCGTCCACGCCCAGATGGGCCTCAGCCTCCTCTGCTTGCCATATGGCGGTCTTCCCAGCCAGCGTATCTTCAGCAGTGGGGCCTGGATCCGCTTGGCCTTCACAGGTATTATAATGAGATGGTGAACTTGTGCAGGGGTGGTGGCTGAGGTCAACATGCTGGGGAATGTGAGGGTCTGGTCCAGTGGAGGGGACGCAGGGAGAGGTGCGAACAGAGAGGAGGTTTTGTCCAGATTCTGACTGGTTCAATTCAAGATGCTGAGCTCCTGAGTCAAAGGAAGGCAGGGAATGTTTGGAAGAGGAGAGATTTGTTTGGTAGGACCCCTGTACGTCTTGAGATAAAGGTGAGGACGTCACAGAGGGGACGAGCGGGGATGAACAAAAGTCTGTCCTCTTTGACTCGCAGGTGTGGCAATCTTTTGAGTTTCTTTCATCTAAGTAATGAGAGTTGTCCAGGCTTTGTAGGGGGAGAGAGAGTATGTCTTCAAGTGATGACAGCCTGCTTCCCTGGTCTTTCTGGTTTTCTACTTCAAACACCTCTGGAGACTCATCCACCAGGGGGCTTAGCTGTGGAGCCTTTGTGAGGGTAGTGGTCCTTAAGTTAATGCATTCTGGTGCTATACTGTGACTAACTACTTTTTCAGGGCATGATGACAACTGGTCACAATCTTCAGGCAAACGAGCGGAGTACCTCGATGTTTTCAGCTCCCTGATACGAGCTTCAGGTAAAGGCAACCTTCTTAATATTACAACAGGTGTGTTTACAAGGACAGTAGAGTGGTTTGCTTCATTTGTCTGCTTTTGCTGTGGTGTTTCGGCGACATATTCTAAAAAATGTCCCTGCCTTGCCTTTGGGACATCACAGTCCTGCAACGGATAAAAAGAGGAGCTGTTTGAGGGCGTTTCCTGTGAGTTTGAGCCTCCTCTGTGTGATCGTAGAATTTTAGCTCCATTTCCATATTTTCTTCCGTAGTCCTCTGGTGGCAAAGTCTGCTCGGTCCTGTTCGTTCCATCACCGTGAGTCACGTTGAGCACTTTGATCGAATCACTGGAATGTTGCCTTTTGCGCCTCCTCGGTCCCGGAAGTACCAATGTGGGATCTGTGAGGTCGATAAAAAGCTAGGGAGAGGGGAGAAACACACAGAAATACTTATAGTACCTGCTGTGTTTGCTTACATAATTAGAAAATACGGAGATGACAATGATTTTTGATTTGCATCTTCTAATTCAAAAGTCATGGGGAAATTTAAGGTGAAATTTAGAGAGATTTAGCAATAGCACTTTTCAGGTAAATTACTGCTATACAATATATCAATAAGGAAGTCACAATAATCTTTTCTGTACTTTCCAATGCTATTTGTACTTTACTGAAAAGATATGAAACTACAATACATGAACAGCAACAACAAGCACATGGCAGAAGTTTACCTTCAGGGCTTTCTGCCAGATACATTGTCTCACCTAACCCTAACAGAGAGGACACTGAGAGGCTTTCTGGCAGACAGCCTCGAAGGCAAAACTTCTCGCACAACTTCCCCATCTAGCAACACCTGTCACCTGTAGAGTAGTTCCTACCTCTATAGTGAGTGAGTGAAACTGTCCCAGTGATCAAAGTCAATTAGTGCCACAAAAGAAACGCATTCAGTGTTTACTATAATTATGTAAATGGTTAAGGAGAACAGAGAGTGAATACACTCACATTAGAAAGGGGATTTTGGAATGGAGCTAAAATCTTTATCTGTTGTGAAGTCTTTGAATACTGTTCCCATACACCTAATATTATCAAGGGTTCTGCAGAAGCCACAATTCCAGGTCTTAAGGTGTCTGAATTGTAAAAAAAAAAAAAAAAAAAAAAAAAGTCTAGAACTTAACAGTCATATTGCCCCGCAACTATCAGATAAATAATGTTGACCTTAATCCTGAACAACAGCCTACCTTCAAGTCCCAGTCTAGACATTAACGTCAAGAAAATGTCTGCAATTTGGAAATAGAAAAAGTGCAGGAGCTCTGAAGCTGGCTTCAGCAAAGCTGTGTGCAGACACACTGGTATAACAAATAAATATATTTTTGCGCTCAGTCTCATGAGTCATTTAAAATTTTATTTTGTTGTTTGATCAACAATACATAGAACTGTCAAAGTGTAATAGTTTTCAAAAACGAGATTTGAGGTGCACACTATTTCTCATCTGTGCTTCAGAGAACTCCTGTTTAGTTCATTAGAAATGCTTTTTTGTGATACAGGAGGACAGAAAATGGATCTCGCTGATAAAACAATATGTGACGATATGTGCTCCTTCTCACACAGATGGGGCGATATTCAGCAAGATGGCATGAAGTGCCACAACAGAGGACCACTAGTTTGAAATGAAGCAGAAACCCATGGCCAGGGCAAGAGGGGGTGAGGATCTGGGCATGGCATGACAGGTCTGACTGATCACTAAAACGAGCAAACTACGCCTTTAATTACTGACAGTGCTGTCGTTGCCACAGAGAATCTGTGATTCAAGATAATACCTGTTGGTGCCCTGCTTGTATTTATTATTATCATTATTGTTATTTTGTTCTGGCTCATTCTATCATTCCTATCTGCCAAAGCATTCTGTGATGATTTTAAAGGTGTTTTCAGACTGGTCAGTGAATGCCATCCTGCCTCCCAGTGCAGCTTCATTTGGCAGCAGTTTTGCAGGTTTGGACATCCCCTCTAATTGCCAAGTGAGGCAGGTGTATCCTGGACCAAAGTGCCAGAGTGTGAGCTGGACAGCCCATGAATCACCCTGACCAGTCTCCCCTGCTGTGGCGCGGAGCAACAAAATCAAAATCCAATTTTCCAAGTAGAGTCTGACCCACACACTTCATCTCACAGCCAGTTCAGTTTTAGCAGCGACTGCCGTCTGACCAAGACACTGAGCAGATATTGCAGCAAAAAGCCTGACAGATCTAAACATATATATTAATACTTGAGCGTCCCTGTCACCCTTAAAACCTTACATTCTTGTTCATACTTGTTTCTTGGGTTGTTTATGGATTTAGCAGTGCATGATAGGGTTTCATTTAGTTGCTATGGTGACTGTTACTCAGATTCCACCTAGTGACAGAGAGTGTGTACTCGGGCTGGGCGGATCAATACTTCACTACTCACCCGCTGCTCGTTTGTTACTGATTCCTTTAAAAAAATATATATATTGATAGTAAAATTATATAAATACAAAACGTGGATGGCTGCATAACTTCCAAATGTTTTCAGTCTTTTCAGTCTTAGCATGTCAGTGCTAATGTTTGTGCCAAACAACAGCACTGACATGTTTAGCTGGCCCATGTCACATGACCGTGGAAACCTATGTGACAGTAGAACTGAGGTGTACAACCATGCAGCACACACTGGACTGCTTTTTACACTTTATAGCACAAACATTTTAATTCTTTTTATTTATTTATTTTTTCCTAAAAAAAGTACCATTATTTTGAAAAATTACATGCCCATTTAAGAAATGGTCAGTATGACTATGGTTAATATTATGACAAGAAGTATTGGTATCCCATGTATCCAGTGTATTTGTAATAAACTTGATAATAATAGCTGGTATGGGTCATGTGACTTGTCTTTACCTGTATTTTTTCCTGAAAAGAACCATTATTTTGAACAATCTCGTACCTATTTTGGTGATAAATGATCAGTATCGGTATCGATCACACTGTAACAATCAGTATATCCAATTTAAAAAAAAAAGTTTGGTATCGCCCATTTACAGCGCGCGCACCAGTGCGGGCGGAAGGCAGCGCGTGCGCAGCTTGCCCTCACTTAGCTGTGGCCTCCGAGCCTGGCACACACATATGTACACAGACATGATCAGAGCCGCTTCCAGAGGCTGCTCCTAGCCGCACGGTAGCCCGCAGGGTAAAGATCTCCTCCAAAGTTTTGCATAATTCGCGTTTCACCTCGAGAAGCACGCAAATGCAAATAAATGAGCAGTGACGCACTGACGTAGTTTGGATAAAGTCCATTCGGTTCACGGAAAACTTACCGGTGTGCCGCCCGAGGTAGAAACGTCCACCAAATCCCCCTTAACAAATGGCTTGGAGTCAGCTTTACTCTCGGTGTACGCACCGATAATTTCGACATCAGAGTCGCCACTGTCACTCCCGGAGCTGAGTGTAATGGCATCATCCATCCCCGTCACACACTCAGCCTCCACGAGTCAGACATGGAGCTAGCAGCGGCTAGCAGCCATCCTGCCGTCTGGCCCGACAAACCATCAGCTGCGCTCCGAGCAGTCACAGTACAACAGCATAACAGCTTATATTCCTAATGGTCTGAGAAAAGTCTATGTAGTTTTAAAGAATAGAACATGGTCGGACGTTCGACTTCCTACTTTGGAGCAAGACTGACAGCAAGAACAAAAACAAAACCATTTCCGGTCTTAAGTTTCAAAATAAGGGCTGTAGTAACGGGCACCCTCCGGAGTAATTTATGCGGGCTACAGAGTGCCAACGGAATATAAAGACGAGTCTGTGGGAAATAGTATAAAAATAGTTACACCTCCCAACATATGTTCATTATCACATAAAACTAAGATATGTGTGTGGGGCTTCCACAACAAACAATGCATAGAAGGACACTCTCTCTTTCTCTCTCTCTCTCTCTCTTTCTCTCTCTCTCTCTCTCTCCCTATCTCTATCTAACAATCTATATCTATATGCATTATTCATATTATAATTAGTATCATTGTTGTTGTTTATTGATGTGCTGATTTATTGATTGATTGATTGATTGATTTAAATTGTGAAATACCCTTCTTGTGGTAGCCAGTACAAGCTGCTGGAAAGCTCTGGGCTTGTCATGTGTAAACAATGGCTCAAACACAACTCTACCCACCGGCAATCAGGTCTTGAGATGGTGTAATTCTACGTAAGACCACTAGAGCACACTCATGCCATGTAAAACGGTTTTGAGGTGTGTTGCTGTAGATGTGGACAGGCCATGGCCTGTAACTATCAAATTTGTCTTCAAGTTTTCGAAGGAACACCCCTAGACGTGCTAAAAAAATAGTCAGAGCTCAGAGTAAAACCTGACCCAAGACCCAGCCTTGTCTGACTGTGACGTTTCAGCTCCTCAGCGAGAGCACTTGAAGTAGACTCTGTACATTTATGTGTGTAAGCCTATTGTATTCCTTTTGCTTTTACTTGTAATTGCATGGAGCCGCGTCTGGTGTGCCTGTGTGATGAGGCGTCTCATTCAAGCAAGCGTTGCAGCCTTGACCCTCTCCCCCTCTCCATCTCATTCCTCTGAATGCTCCTCTGACAATTGAAGGACCCTCTGGACATGAAGAAAAGGACCAGTTATCAGTATTATACTAATCCCTGGGTTATTCTGGCATAGACACACTGAGGCAGAGATAGGAAAGAGGCAGGAAACAGCTGTAATTGCTTTCATGTAGCTGTAAGCCATTTGCTGATGACTTGTTGAACCCTGTGCAAGACGATATTTCACAGTAGCCTGCTTTCCTGTTGTATCGAAGCATGGATGACAGAATGTTACTGTGGTGAATGCCATCGCCAACAGCTGCTTCCTATAGATGGGAGCTACAACGCATAGACTGGTGGCGTCATGTCGATAACAATATGTCCGATAAGGAGGTTACTGTCACTGTTCTGTGTGAAATGTGGTCAGTCAACACCCTTGTTTCCAGAGACACATGAAATTGCAAGAATGTCTGTCACGCAAAAAAACAAAAACAAAACAAAACAAAAAAAACAGAAATTCCAGTAGAGTTTCATATTTCTACGCTTTCATTACAGTGTGCACCGCAGATGCTCCAGGAAACGGCAACTTGTTTTTGTATAATTTCTACTTGTTTTTTCAAAGAAATTCAAATTTGCCTGCTGTATTTCTTGTGACTGGATGAAAGGCGCTATTAACCTCGAATGTGATTTACCATTATACCTCATGAGGAATCTCATGGAGGATGAGTCATCGTACTCAGAGGTACATAACCCCTTGACACCTATTCAGCAGTGTGAGGACTTTATTATCGGATGAATATGAAGAGAAAGAAAAATGCCTCTGAATAAAAATGGTAATGAGTCTGTGGATGTGTATGCGTAAGTGCAAGTTTGTGTGTGTGTGTGTGTGTGTGTGTGTGTGTCTGTGTGCAATAATTAGGGTCTATGCCCTAAGGTGCTGTGAGTCAGAGTTTTTGAGAGAAATGAGACTAATTTGATTCCACAAACAAAGCTTATTTACCTTGGAAAGCATCCTCGCCTTTTGTCCTCCGCCTTTTGTCTGGCTTGAATGACAAGAAAACTGGAAGATTTCTTCAACTTGATAACACTCAAGGCTATGCATTTTTGTAAACCTTGCATGTCATTATACTAATGTTTACGTTAAACGATTATGGGTAATAATGACAAATGCAAAGTGTTCAGCGCCTAGTCATTATTGACAATAAAGTCCATGTAAATGTTCAATTCATTAGAGTTTGGAACACAAATATGACCATAACATCAAGTCTAATATGAGTTAGCAGCCGTAATTCAACTGGTAAAGGTGGTCCAAGTTCAATTAGACAGGGAGCAAGAGATCCGTGGCGCACTCCCCCAAAACACTCCTCCAGTCTCTCCAGCCCATACATGGGAATGAATTAAGGGTCAAGTGTTTTATCAGTAACAATTTTTTTGAGCGTGGAATTTCCTGCTTTGAAGGTGAACAAAAGACATTATTCAAAGGATGTCTGTGCTTGTTGGTCATGGGCTGCACTTGGAAACCTGTTGAGATGGCTGATACGTGGCCAGCTGAATTTAGAAAGAAATGTACAGTATGAGGTGATTTGCAAGAAGCATCTGACCGATAACAAGCTGCCGAAATTATTCATTTCAAGTCAGGCTGTGAAAGCAAACCATATCATAATTCTTTCAGCCATAAATTTTTTATTGTGAGAGCTTTATTGTCGATGGAAAACCTTGACGCATTATAACTCCATTAGCATTACAAATGGAAACCTGCCTTTTATGAACAAACCATGAACACGGTGAACCTGTGATTATATGATGATGATGATGATGATGATGATTGTAGATAATTATATATTTATGTATTACTATTATTATTATATGTATTATATGTATATTCCTCTATATTGCCATTATATTCAAAAATGTGGCACAACATAACTAGGCTCTTCTTTTGTGAAAGACTTGCAACACTTCTATGCATCATACTGTTGGAATGAAAATTTCATGCCTCCACGGAGTCTGTTTTCAGGAAATAAGAAAATAAACTTTGCTTCAAATTGATACACAGGGATTTTTTTTTTTTTAAATATAACAGATTCAGAGCAGGAATAGGTTTCATGGATTCTTGAGGCATAAGACTTACTTAGCACAAAGAAGACCATCTATTCTTTCATCTTACCTGAGAAAATGGAAAATGTGAAAAGCAATTGGAGTTACAAGAGTTTCTTGGGACGGCGGGGTTAGAAGATGTAATGCAATTTATTGCTGTTCAACCACACAGCTTGGGCAGACGGGGGAGGTAAAGGTAATGAAACGCTCAGTCAACAATATAAAGACAAATCAAACCAATCAAGTACTTGCAGTTTCAGTTAGGAGATGAAGCAAGCAGTGAAAAGAACCTTACAAGACAGCCGTGGTAGTATACTGAGGAACTGACTCCAAGTTTAGAGATAAGTTTGTTTACCCCTCGTTATCCTGCTTGTTGCTGCCCAGCCAGAGAGTCTAGGCTGTTGTCTCACTCTCCACCGTGACACTGATAGAGGAGTTAGCCAACACTGTGTGCAGCAGCAGGTCAAGGATCACCTCTGTTATCATATCACTCAGCAGAGAGTGAATACTATCTAAATAAAGAAAAGGAAAACAATGTCTGATAGAAAAAAAAACTAAGTCTTAAACAAATTGCCAAATATTGCTGTAGTCTGCATTGCCTTTAATAACTTGCAACACTTTATCCATCTAGAAAAATCTCGTGTTTCCACAGGTCTTCAAAGAGCTTCAAATATCAAATATCTCGGCACACAGCGAGCGTCTTTTCATTGCACAAAACCTCACAGCAGCGACATGTAATACTATTGATCTCGGTGAAGTGCAAAGCTGCTGGATGTTGTGGCGTTTTTGAATGAATACGGTTGAAGCGTGACACATGTGGCTACGCCTACAGAGCCTGCCCAGTAAAAAGCCGCATAGCTTGTATCCTATTATGTCGGCCGCTTCGAAAGCCATGGTTGCATACTGAAGTTTGGGGATTTTGTTGCTCAACTTGGACTGAAACCGAATAACAGCTTTTAGTCAGATTATTATTTTCCAGCTTGGCACCTGCTGTCATCCGCTGAGGCTCGAGCTCTCCCGGAGAAAGACGTGGTCATTCCTTTGGCACTAATCAATAACCACCAAACCAGTCAAAAATCAAAATCCTCACATTGGGTGATAATGGTCAGGGAATCTTTGATAAGAACTGTCAGCAAAAGGTTACAGTAGCTTAGGACATGGAGGCTGCTGGGTGGGGTGTTCCTACGGTCCCGTGTGTTGAGAAATGTGACCACTAGAGCTGTAAGGTCACTACCGCAGAGCAGTTAATAGCCAGGGGGACCGAGCATCTGTAAAAGCCACGCCAGATGGCTGGGGACGAGAGCACTGGCAGAGCCCCCATCCCATGAACATGTATACACACGGTGACACCCGGGGGGGGGGGAGACTGGGGAGCAGAGAAAAAAAGATGGGTGAGGTGAAATAAAACGAATAGATTTCAAGAGTCAGCATGAAAACAAGATATAGACAGAGAGAGAGAGAGAGGCCTGATATAGCTGGATACAAAGAAGACAATGTCTGAAAAATATCCGACAGACAACTGTTGACTCTGCTATTTGCTGTCCACCTCTGTGTCACACTCCCTTGCTATTTAGACAATGTCTGCCACTGATCCTGCCACACTTTGCCATCGGGTCCGGGCCTGTGTCAGTCACCTTCTCCTCCATGGCTCGGCAGCAGCATGGCACCCTAAATAAGGCTCATTTGAGTGGCAGAGCATGCCAGGTTGAGAGACAGAGGAAGCCGGTGGGCGGTGGACCACAGCCCAGTGACTCACTGTGCAATCTGGGACCCCAGAAGCTGAAGGGTGCCACAAGAAGGGACTCCTAGCTATTAACAGTTGCATGAATCCTTCAAAGGATCAAAGGACAATAGCAGAATTTTGGCATTTACCAATTTGGGCAGATTCGTTGCCGTGGCAGACTTCAAAATGATTATGAAACTCTTACAAAATCCACAAAATCTGTGATGTCCTTCTCCCCATTTTTCTTTCTTTTTTCAAGCTTCTGATTCTGCCATAGCACAGCTTCCTCTTTTCCCCTTATACCTGCTCTGTTTAAGTGCAGTTGATTAGGCCTCTACTCAGGACTGTCTGGGTGTGTATGACTGTGCTTGAGTAGCTGTGTTCACATGGACCTTGATATTCCACTAATAATCAGAATAATACCACAATCAGAATAAAAATGCAACTTCCATCGGAAGAGGCTCGCCTGATCTGACCTGATTAGAAGGAATTTTCAATCAGGATGAAAGGAGTAAGGTGTAAACCTTTGATAATGTGTTCAACAGGGAAACATAAGCACCTATTAACGATGTAAATGCTTAGTCACTTCTCTCTGATTGGAATAAATATTTTCTTTCTGTGCATGTTTGCCTCACCTTGGGGGTAATATTAGGTGATGTGACAAGATTCAAGCAGGGACAGAAATATGGTGGCAGCAAAACTCGACAGCTCCACAAGTTGTTCAGACAAGTGTTGTTCGGACAAAGCTGAAATGCACCTATTCAATGACCTAATCAGAAACTGCTGGAAGAAATTGAAGGCGCCTGTTACAGGGCTAAAAGTCAAGACGGCAAAAGTGGTCCTGACCCAGCTAGGTTTCAATTAGCAGTCTTATGAATGACCTGATGGGAGAGCGATCGCTGGAGAACATGACTTAGCCTATGTTATATTTATATTTCCTTCAGATTAGACACTCTCCAGCAGGCAGAGCAACTTTATGCATTAGCTAGGATGGCAAATGTCACTGTCTCAGGAAAAAAATTGGCCTGCTGGCATCAACCTGTCCAACAGAAAAGAGGACAGCACTGCGTCACTCTTCATCTCATCCTCTTCTTCAGTGTTCACCAGCGGGTGAAAGCCAACCCCAGAGTCTCGTTGTGGAACGAGCTTTGTCCACTTGGCAGTACACCTCACTATATTTCCTTCTTCTATTTTTGTAGCTTCCTATTGTCGTCCTATCGATCTGGCACTGTGCGCTGTGATTGGCTGGGAGCTACACAACCACTGCCCAAAGGCCAATTCCCAGAAGAGTCCTGAGCTCAGCAAAACAAAATAATCCAGGCAGAGGGCATGGTCTCTGCAGACACACACACCAACACACACTTCTAGTGGCTCGTGAGTGACAATTGAGAGGGATTATTTATGTATGAGCCTCTACATTGTTATTTAGGAAAATCCTACTTATTCTGCTTTTAAATGCTTTTAAACGCATATCTTATCAGATCACTTTGTTTAACTGTTTATCTATGTAAGCAGATAAGCTGAATGATTTCAATCACTTTGAAGAAATATTGTCCAAGTTATGTTTCTGTGGCTCTCCTTTGACAGTTCTGTTATAGCTGTAGCTGCACCCAACATCAACCTGTGTGCAGGTCTAATCAGCCATTATAACTGAAAATACTTGTGTGAGTGCCTTCAGCTTGAAACTTTGGTTAAACTAGAAACATATGCTGGAGATGAATCATGAGCAAAAATATACATCATCAGTTTTTAAGACAAAATTTACATTAAACCTACATATCAAAAACACTGAAACTGTTCAGTTGAATTTTGGGGAAAAAGACAGGCATGCCCTTTTATGTGCTAGAATTCTGTGTAAAATAGCTAAAATATTTTTTTCTTGTTGCTTCAGTAACGTATAGCTTGTAAAATTTGTAGCATAACGCATTATTAGCAGAAAAAGGTGAATTAATCATGTTGAAAAGTAAATTTAAAACTACCAGAAATGGCTCTCTCTCCCCTTCTCTCATTTTTTCTTCTTGTAAATAATGGGGAGTATCAGTGAGCCAATGTAAACGCATGCAGTTAATGAAAAGAGATGTTTTCTGTGATAATAAAAAAGGCACATTGGCGCTCTGCAGGCTGACGCAAAAATAACAGGGAAAGAGGCCAATGTCAAATGCAAAATGAATGCTCTAATGAGCACTTGGCCCAGCAGCGAGATGCAGAGGGTTACCTCGAATACTAACAGTTCTCTGTCAAGAGCCCCTTAAACGCTGGGCTGTGTACCCGAGTGTGTCAGGAAAGTGACAAATTGTAGAGATTGAGCTTTAGGAGTTGCTCAAGGTAAATGAATGCAGACGAGGACCAAAGATGACCATAGCCTCCTAATGCTGTTATTGTGCAACCTAATATGGCCGGGCTGCAGATTGCTCTAACTTTACAGAAATGAACTGTTTAACATTTTATTTCAGACAGTCTCTCTGCTCTCTCTCCCTGATCACTACCAAAATTGCTGCAAGGAAATCTGAGCGTCTGAAATGTATGGGCAGCAGTTGGCATGGGCAAGATGTGGCCCAAAAGTCCAAAGTTGATTTTGTAGTCTTATATAACAGGACGGAATGGTCAAACAGAAATCTATAGAAATATACAATGTTTGCCACCCACATTTTAAAAGCAACAGAAAATATCATTAGTGTCCATCTGATGAGCTACACAGTGACCAAATAAAATTAAGTGAGTCCTCATTTGTAGTCTCCAATTGTACCAACATGATTGCTGAACATAAGCAGGTTAGGAAGTTTCGAAGGAAAACTGCGTTATGCAGGGACCTCAGGGTTTGGCGATGTGGGAGCCGCCTTTGAAAAGTCACACGACGATTAGCAACTTCATTTTGTTCGATGGTGAATTGTCGCCACTTCTCCTTATATCCATTCTTCTGTTCTGAGGCCTGGGCAGCCAAGTAAGGCCACAAATCCACCACAAATAAAAGGCAGTTGGCCAGATCACACCAAACACACTGAATATGAGCTGTTATTAAGTGGACAAAGAATTTAGCTCATCCCTGTTTGCTTTCATTAAAATCAGATGGAGCACATAATTCATTTGTTTGCAAGAAGCCTATTCTCCAGGGCCTTGGAAATCAGTTTTATAAGTGCTGTCCTCAGCTGACCGTCAACACAGCTCCTGCAGATCTATATAAGGGTTCAGGACCTTTGCACCACTGTGAGAGCATCTCATTGGTTTCTAGTCTCAGCATTCGCAGCTGCTTTAGTAGATTATAGCCACTCAAAGATTGATGACGCTACGGCATCTCATGTATTTAAATGATGAATCAGCAGCAGTAATCATTTGGATTTCCCATTTATAAACATCTGCGCTGTCCTGTGAGGAGGCATTACAGATTGTTTGCTGATGTTTACAGACCGTCAATTGTTTTACTTAATTAGTGTAATTAGATTACCTTTCCCAGTGATGAGGTAATGTCAGGGATTACGTTTTAATTTTAATCACAACACAATTACAGCTCTAATAAAAAAAGAAGTAACGTGGTTTACTTAAGCACGGGGCTTCAACGGAGTTACGGCAAATTTAGCACTTCAAAAATCCAGTCAATAAGTGATTAAATTGCTTGCTCCCGCTTGTGCTGATCTTGTCTGCAGCAAGTTGGATCAATGCACTCCTGAGGAAAATGCGGTTACAGAGGTGAGCAGATTGTCAAGGAGATCATTCACAAACTGTCAAAATCCGCCGACGCCTACTGATCATGCTGTTTTTGGAAGATATGGATTCATTTTAGGGAGAATATATTGTGTCAGCTGTCTGCTGATGGTTTGTCCCAACCAATCTGCCTCCTGTCTTCTTGTCTGGGATCAGATTTTATTTATTTATTATTTACTTAGGCTGAACCTAGTACTCATGCAGTCCTCTGTATTCTCCTTCTGATAATAAGTTTTAAAAAGTAAAGTGATGGTAATGTAATTAGGATTCCAATTACTTTTCAGAGAGTAAAGTAATAACTTAAGTAAAGAGTATATAAGTAAAGAGTAACTTTACTTGATTACTTTCCCCAACTCTAGTGTGCTTTAACAACATGCCTTTTATCAGATAAGAAACTATCATGAACCTCTGCTGAGATTTCGAAGTGATCTATCAGAGGATTAGCTGACACGTTTGACCTTCAAAGCTTCTTTGGCGAGCTCATGCTTTCGCGTTCCAGTGTGGATTTGTCCAAAGGTGCTGAAAACTTTTGAGAGAAATTTTGTTTGTTTGGGACAAAACAAAGGTCAGCAGTCATGTATGTATCCGGACCGGCCAGGCACACAGACAGCAACAGCTAAAGAAGTAGGGGAAGTTGAATGGTGCACTTCTCCCTCCATAACAAACAAACAAACAAATAGAAACCACACACACGTGCTGACACAAACACAGATATCTCCTGCATCTCACATACACACACAGACACGCAAATAAACACACACACACTTAATCACAAAGCCAGCTAAATACCTTGCAGGAACAGCATTATTGCAAATCACCTGCAACCTGGGATGAGGTTTTCACACAGCACCTTGAGTCACGTATTCCTGGAACATTACATAATGCAGCAGTGGGCTCTGCTCACATTCAGCCTAAACAGGCTCCTCAGAGGCAGGCACGACGGGGAGAGCACTGAGGCGGTCCGTGAAATAGAGCAGCCTCTGCATGTGGCTGCCTTCTGAGGTACACAAAGTCTTGTTTTGTTAATACAGATACTAAGCTTCAACATACAGTATGGAGGCTGGGCAGCTTATGTTAGTCCATTCCTACATGAAAAAATAATAGAGGAGGGAAAACCTCCTAGATGGCTCTCAGCAACTTGTGTGTGATGCAGTCTTGGAGCCCATTGTATCAGGAGGCAACAGCCAGTTTTGGGGGGGTTTCCAGTGTAGCTGCTGGCTGCTGGCTTCTGTTTCCGTTGTGCATTTCCATTTCTTTTATTACACAAGTCGAACATTTCTTCACACAATAAAGAAATATCAATATTTCCATGTGTGTTTTAGGTTCAAACTATATTTCTGCCAATGTGTTCCGCCTCTTTCACTCCCCACAGGGACCAGACCAAATTCTTGTCTCTTGCACATATATCTATATAGACACACACACACACACACACACACACACACACACACACACACACAGACACAGATACATATATATGTAATCTGTTTATAGAGATTAGGTGTGATATAGCTCATCCACAGTTTATAGCATATGGATTTCTCACTACGCCTCCTCCCATGGAGACTAATCAGTCTGGGCTGAGCCTTATTCCTGGACCCACACCAAACTGCTTTTTAGGTGCAGCAGCTAAAAGAAAGAAAAAAAAATCCACGGGTATCTCTTATGTGTCAGCAGTCATCACCTTATCTGCAAGAGAAAGTGAGAGAACGTGAGGTGGGAGAGAGGAGTTGGAAACAGCGGAGAGAATTTGGCAGGGGGAGTGCTGTTTCAGTAAGGGTATTAATAATCACTGCTGGGTTAATGAATCATTTCTGGAGGCAGTAATTGTCACTTAAGTCACATCACTCAAATCACTACCTGCTGGAGTCAGGACGAGACATGGAACCATGCAGCATGCCTGATGATGGACGACTTGATTAGATTCCAGACATTAGGGCGGCTTTGTGAATGTGCCGCTCCACTGAGTCCTACAACTTGAGTACGCCGCTACTATTTTGAAATGTGGCAGGGAACATAATCTGCCATCCACATCACGGAGCGCGAATGTGTTGAGGTGAGAATCACAAATATGTCAACATGTTGCGTTCGCTTAGCACATTAACTTTTCATTGATAGCTTTTCCTTGCCTCTCAGTTGGAAACTGAATTTGGAATGAAAAAAGTTACAAGGTGGGAAAGAAAAAAAAACTGGTAAGTATATTCGATTTGTGCCATTTTGAAGTGTATGTGTGGGTGGATTTATGGGAAAACCTTTAGCCACATCGCAGCCGGGATCTCTGGACAGGGATGCATTGTACAACCAGCCCTCATTAGGTGTGCTGATTGCATCACACATAACAGGAAGCTGAATGTAAGCTGACAGGATGCTGAGTATTGTTATGGAACTTGGAATAGAAAGCAAGAGGTGAAGAGGAAGGTGTGTATGTGTGTGTATGTGTGTGTGTGGGGGTGTGTGTGTGTTTGTGTGCGTGCATGTGTGTGCATGCGTGTGTGGGCACGACTTCATAACAAAGCAAACTAAAAAGTTTTCAGTCTGACTTTCAGCTTTGAGATATATTCAAAAGTTGTTATGCAACCCTAAATTCTGTAGTTATCAAATACTGGATTAGAGGAGACAAGGGCATTGTTGAAAGAAGTTTTTTCTTCCTCTGTTGAACAATTCTCTGCACTGCTCAAAAGAGCTGACATAATATATTAGAAAAAATTGCAATGGGACTTTGATAAGTGGAGTTCTTCTTTATTTCCTTATCTGGGCTGTGTTGATTGTGTCAACACCTTTTTCCTGCTGGCAGGAAAATTCAGAGCTATTGTATGATTTTGGTTTGGATAGGGTAAAAGTTAAAGGTGCAGTGCAGGTGCAGATTTTTACTGTTCCATAGCACAAAATGACCACAATATATCTGCAAGGTTTTGATGGGGTCACTGATCAATACTAATGACTCAACAATTACTTAATCAGGTGTAAGGTTTTGGAAATTTACTTTACAGAGTGTTTTGTTCAAATTCTCCTTTAATGTTAGGATAAAATCATGAAACTGCATAACAAGACTTACTGCCATTCTAATAATTATCACAGTAAGTAACTTTCCTTACTCCCCATGGGGAAATTTTCAGATGGAATCAGAGGTCAGGGTCAGCTCCAGAAATGTGTCCCTGGAGCTGGATGTGGCTGAGTGCCTTGCTCAGGGACACTTCAGCAGGGTACATTCTTGTGTATAGTGGGGCTTGAATTCAGGAAAGAAAGGATGGAGTCTCACCAATTGTGCTTTTGTCCTGCCATTATCTATAAGAGGCCTTCTGCATAGATATGCCTTTTGAAATAATGTTCATATATATATAATCACATATGCACATATAAAATCAACAATCATGTTGTCTTGCTAGTACAGAGCATGTAAGCCTTTTTGAAAGCTGCATACTGAGGTCAGTGTTTTTCTCTTTTTCATGCAGCAAGTTGAGCCTAAGAGTGTGCCTACAGACCACTGATGCACTGTGACAGTCACTCTTTAGATAAGCTGTTTTCAGTATATTTTTTTCTCCTTTGTGTGCTCATTGTGGGGAGCGAGATCAGAGAGAAAGCGAGCGAGGGAGACATGAGAATCCACCGCTGCCGACTGGCCGAATCCACCTCCTCCTCCAACTCACACTCCCTCACTGTCTTGTCTCGGCTCAGCCACTAAAAGATGTTTTGAGCCTCCAGACAACTCACTTTCAAGGTTGAGCATGGACACACACACACACACACACACACACACGCTCTTACTCACACATTCATGTTGGCAACCATCTAAAAGCTTTAGATAGACTGTAAATCTCACTCTGACAACCTCCGAGCAGATGATATTTACGTTATAAATGGAGCCTTCATGATTTTCTTTGACATTCAAAATTAGTGGAGTGTATCTGACGTCCATGCTGCAATCAGCTCAGCAGCACTTTCACAATGACCTCTGTGCAGCCATGTTAGTGTGTGTGTGTGTGTGTGTGTGTGTGTGTGTGTGTGTGTGTGTGTGTGTGTGTGTGTGTGTGTGTGTACGTGTGTGTAGGTGTGTGTATGTATGTGTGTGAGTGTGTGTGGTTCCTCAGTGGTAAATATCCCCTGGCATGGGCTGGCTGCCTCACTGCTGAACACAGCATATATGTTACATAACTAAACCTCTAGCACAAATCAGCTGCAAGCTCCTCAGCAACAGGTATTTCCCCCCACATCTTTACCCTGTCATAAAATGAAAATATCAAAAAAGTGGAAAAGTGCCATACAAACAGCACACATAGTCTCATCAGAAACTTTTAAAGAGATGAACTGTCTCTTTATGCAAAGCAATCCCTGTACAGCTGACTAATAATGCAGCTGCATTCAACTCCTGGAGCTGAGCTGTGATGGAGAAGCTCTATAGTTCAAACAGAGAACAAGAACAGATGAGTTCATCACAATTACATGAACGCCTTTTAATTTTGAAAACTGTAGACTCCTAATTGGGCCCCACAGTGCGGATAATATTCAGAGAATCATCGTGCTGTGCTGTTCTTTCATCTCCACAAACACCCCTGACTCCTGATGGCTAAGGCAGCCCAAACCCGCTGGTGTCATAAAAACTAATGACATAATTTGTGATTAATTTTTGTTCTCTGATATACAAATACACAAAACTGCCCATCCTTTCTGAACGTGTTTCCAATGGATCCTGAAACCTGAAAATAAGAGCGAAACCCCAGGTATGTGAAAGTACACAGTCAGACACACAAACAGCCCAAGGGCTCGCCTGGAGGGACACAGGTCCAGTTTCAAAGAAATCTCAAATCTCTGTGTCTCAACAATGCTGTGTGAAACATGAAGCTCTCTCTCTCTCTCTCTCTCTCTCTCTCTGTCTTTCTCTCTCTCTCTCTCTCTCTCTCTCTCTCTCTCTCTCCTCTCTCTCTCTCTCTGTCTCCCTCTCTCTCTCCTTCCCCTCCCCTCTCTCTCTCTCTCTCTCTCTCTCTCTCTCTCTCCCTCTCTCTCCCTCTCTCTCTCTCTCCTTTAAGTTTAGAGATAGGCTGGTCCTCAGAGTGATGTCACTCACTTCACTTCTGCACGGGCATACACTGAACAGTGTGCATCTTACGCGCTTCTCCAAAGCATGCTTTACACCAAAGCGCAAAAACAGCATTACGCACGGCGATGAGATAGAAGTGGAACAGCGTCACGGACATTTGGACTGTGAGCTATTTTATTCCCCAATTTTCTGGATATATTTGGAAGTCAGTGAGCTGGGGGCCATTTGGAGGATTCGCGATAAAGGGATTAGTCTCCGGGGACACACTTGTGCAGGTACTGCATCTTATGTCGGCTTCTCTATCTGTTAAGACCGCAAGCTTTTGCTGCGCAACTTATCTCCAAGCACTGACAACTACTGAGAGGCAACTCTGCGCGCTCTGAGCTAACTGTTTTGAAAAGTAAAGGGGTGCAAAATAACAAACATGACACGCGAGGACAAATCAAGATCAGAATGGATTTAACCCAGTTAAACCCGTCGACGGAAAACGTCTCCAAGGATGAGAACAGCACGGGCGCACCGATTGCCTTTCCTCACACAGAGGCGGCCGCTGCGCTCATCATCGTGGTAGTTACTGTGATCATCTCGGTGACCATTGTCGGCAACGTGCTGGTCATTGTGGCGGTGCTGACCAGCCGGGCTCTCCGTGCGCCTCAGAACCTGTTCCTGGTGTCACTGGCGTCTGCCGACATCCTGGTGGCCACGCTGGTCATCCCCTTCTCTCTTGCCAATGAGGTAATGGGCTACTGGTACTTTGGCACCACTTGGTGCGCATTCTACCTGTCACTGGACGTGCTGTTCTGCACCTCATCCATCGTCCACCTGTGCGCCATCAGCCTGGACCGCTACTGGTCGGTTACCAAGGCGGTCAGCTACAACCTGAAGCGGACACCCAAACGCATCAAGTCCATGATCGCTGTGGTGTGGATAATCTCGGCCGTCATCTCCTTTCCTCCTCTCCTCATGACCAAACACGACGAGCGGGAGTGCTTGCTGAACGATGAGACCTGGTACATCCTCTCCTCCTGCTTGGTTTCCTTCTTCGCCCCGGGCCTCATCATGATCCTGGTTTACTGTAAGATCTACAAGGTGGCCAAGCAGCGCTCCTCCACCGTGTTCGTGGCCAAGAATGGCCTGGAGAGGCAGCCCTCCCAGTCGGAGACCTGCTTCGTCAGGAAGGACCGGTTCGAGATGGAGAGCCCGAGTAGCCAGAGCTCCGGCAGCCACCAGCAGAGACAAGGGGAGCTGGACGACATCGACCTGGAGGAGAGCTGTTGTCCGTCGGACGTTAAACCCCGGAATCACCGCTTCACCAAGCGCAGGAAAGTGGAGGGCTCGGACTGCTGCCCGCGGCAGAGCTGCCGTCTCTCCTGGGCCTCAGCCCGGGCCCCGCAGCTCTTCCCGGAGCAGAAGAGCGCAGCAGGGCGCCAGCAGCTGGCCGCGGCCAACAAGACCAAAGTTGCCCAAATGCGAGAAAAGCGCTTCACCTTCGTGCTGGCGGTGGTGATGGGGGTGTTCGTGCTTTGCTGGTTCCCCTTCTTCTTCACTTACAGTCTGCATGCCATCTGCAGGGACAGCTGCTACATCCCCAACGCCCTATTCAACCTCTTCTTTTGGATAGGCTACTGCAACAGCTCAGTGAACCCCATCATATACACTATTTTCAACAGGGATTTCAGAAAAGCGTTCAAGAAAATCATATGCAGAACTTCCAAACGCACATAAACGCACCGGCAGAGGGAGAGGGGGGTATAAGGACAAGTCTGCTCTTCCTCTCTCTCGTTCAAAAACGGAAAGAATTAGTAGACTAATTCTTCCTCCATGCTGATCTGTTGTCCTTAAACAAACCTTTCATTGTAATTAATATCATAAAAAAAATATCCAGTGTTGTGTACAGATGTTTAAATGTTCATGAATAAAATGTAAAGAGTAGCAGTATTAAAACAACATCAAAACATATTCTTACTTGTCTGTCAAATGCAATGCTACAGAAACTGATTAAAGCATGGTTTGATTATTAGGTAGGTATATAATTTATGCCACATAAGAGATGTTAGGTTTAAACATATAGGCTACTGTGTAAGTCCAACAAGCCTGCACCTTTGAATAAGATGGCCCCCTCTGCATTTGAATAAATCTTTAATGCTGCAGCAAGTAGGGGGAAAGAGCTAGTTCAGAGAAAAACTGAAGTCATGAAGCCAGATTCCTATACTGGTTCACAGTGGGAGGTTTTGTGGTCAAATAGATATAAGATTAATCTCCATCATCTATAAGACATGAGCAAGAGGATCAGCAGCCAAGCAAGTAAAGCCTAGACTGAGTGTGTATATATGTGTGTGTGTGTGTGTGTGTGTGTGTGTGTGTGTGTGTGTGTGTGTGTGCACGCACAAGACTGTCAAAATGTCTCATCCTTTAACACAGTTTATCAGCAAGAGTAGTATTTTACATGGTGTAAATCCTTGGCATCAGTGCATGTAATTCAGTTTCATGTCCATATATGTCGCTTTGCTGCCTACAAAAAGCTGACCCAAATGCATGCAGTTGCAGCGAGACCAGCTGGGCACGCTGCCACGTCTTATCAGTGAACCCCAAAACTTACATAAGGCTCTAATCTCCCACTGCACCACCACACACACCACAAGAATGACCAAGTTAAGGCCTTTTCCGTGCAAAAATCTATTGGATACATGAGATCATAATTCTGCAGTACAATGTGATTTAACTGTTAACAAGGACAAGACATTAGATCCTCTGAGCAAAGATTGTGGGTTAGGTTGCCTGTTATCTAACAACATTTCAGTTCATTTAGATTCTCGGCCAAACCAAAAGGATACAGGCAATTTGAATAAATCAAGTCTGATAGATTAGACTGACTCAGTGACAAGCTCAAGACTGCAAGAGGGAGAGGACAGTCAAATGTGTGACACACGTAAAATAAAATAAATAAATAAATAAATCAAAATAACAGGCCTGCCACTAGTAAAAAAAAAAAAGCTTTGATGATAACGTCAGTGGACACAGTAATTGCAGGTAAAGCTAGACTTCCATCTGACAGCAAATCTGATTCAGTAACAGCTCGGTATCTATAAGCCAAGCCTCAGGCTATAATCCTCTGTTTCATAATACAGTATTATCATAGGACAAATCATATGGATTATGTCTTTAACTGCCAAGCTTTTGATATCTCTATAACAACATATTTATATATATGATACACTGGTAAAATGCATTAATGCTCTCACCAGATAAGGAGTTTGCAAAAGTTGCACTGATGTTATGTAGAACTGGCTGGAAAATATAAAATGTTAGTGGCTGGTAGTTTGACTAAATTGGAGGCTTTATGTGAACTATATATATATATATATATATATATATATATAGTTATATATATATTGAATGTGGAATTTAGGGAAAGAAATGTGTGAAATGGCCTTTTTTTAATCCTCTGGTAAAGTCAGAGTACGGTGAGCAAAAGGAAAACTGACCAGCCGCATATCAGGCTATTGTCTGCGCGGTGGGTGCTGGGCGTAAATACACTATTTATATCCACTTAGGAATGTCTTCAAAGCTCCCCCACCACTCACTGGCGCCTTGCCAGGGATGGTCACCCAGTGTGAGGGGTCTTGTGCCTTTTAAAAGAGAAGTTGTTTGGCTCCCCCGGTTTTTCTGAAGCCTACCAAGACTCGTGTTAAAATGTGATGAAGGGGAACAGAGTGAAGGTGCTTGCATCTTTTCCTTTTCTCTCAGAGGGACGTTATAGAGAGCACCGCCACATTATTCATGAACAGAATTAGACATTCTGACAGAAGTGCTGCTGGTCTGAGGAAGGTAGCTTTATCTCAAAGGGATCCACGTCTATTATAACAAATGAAATGTCTGCCCTGAGTCACACTCTCCAGGAGAGGTAAAATTAGATCTGTGTCTTCATCTTCAAGAATTATTTCTGATTAGCAAGATCACAGTGATGTTAATATGTGGTAGACATG
This sequence comes from Myripristis murdjan, assembly GCF_902150065.1. Taxonomy (NCBI): domain Eukaryota; kingdom Metazoa; phylum Chordata; class Actinopteri; order Holocentriformes; family Holocentridae; genus Myripristis; species Myripristis murdjan. Next base: position 20,788,065 of record NC_043989.1, read on the forward strand.
CGAGTTGATTTCTCAGGAGAGCTTGGCCATCGCATCAGCCATATTGTCTTCTACATTTTACATGTAGGAAATGCTCACGTGACCCCGTCTTAAACAAACAAGCAAACAAAAGAACATTGAATGCTCACATGTCATTTGTGGCTTAATGGTATGTGCTGGTTTTGATTAACATCTGACGAGACATGAGCTCCCTTGTCAAATCTTACTACCCAATTCAATTATCTTTGTAATCAGCTGCTCCACTGCAGAAAGAATGGAGCACAAAGCTTTTAATTAGCTGCACTGTTTCTCGTTACTTTGAGTCATGTGTAACCTCTCTGGGCATGTCGACACACACACTCTCCCTAAGAACTCAGTGTTTACAAGCAGGAGGTTGACGGCATCACGGCCCCTTTTCCACTGCAAGAAACGAGAACTAGTCCGAACAGGAAGAGGAACTAGATTCAGGTCCAGTTATCATTTGGATTCCACCTGACTTCAGCGACACTTGCAGTGACAAAGGAAAAAAAAGTGTTTACATGTTTATTTATTTACATAAGTTTATAAAATGCATGCAACTTTATTTTTACTCTGCATTTGGTCAGAGTCACAGTGGTGGTCAAATACAGCAATATTTCCTTCTCATTTCTTTCCATTCCCTGAAGCCCATGTTGAACCTTGTCCCCTGACCAAATGATGATGAGTGCTCTCACCCCGTGGCTTCTCCAAATGCTCGACAGCTAACAAGAAAATGCTTTTACTTCAATATGGATTTAATGAATTCTACTTTATTTCACCTGTAGTTGCTTCAGTGACGCATAAGTGTGTAAACAATCAGTGATGAACAGTGAAGTAGTCCTGTCCCCGGGGTCCTGTTGGTTTCTGTGAATCCAACATTTCAAGAAACCCCCCATCCCACCCCACCTGAAAAATCAAAACTCAACTGAAACTGGAAATGGACCTAAAAGTGTTTTTTTTTTTTTTTTAGGTCCAATGAAGTGCCAAAAGTTTTGGTATTGTTGCAATGGAAAAATGCTACACAATGCTCCACTCCTCTCAAGCGAAATGTTCTTCTGATTGCATTTGGATTCTAGACAAAGGAAGTGTTTTCAGCAGTCCCTTGATTTGCGAGCCTCTCTCGCCTTCGCTTCCATCTATTCATCTATTAATTTGTCTCCGATCGTAAACAAAGTTGGAGACTAGTTCAGGAAGAGGAGTGGAGCCGCGGTGACCCTCGGCCTCTCCCAGTCCCCTCCTATAAAGGCTTAATGAGAGCGCGAAACCAACGGGACAGCGCTGTGGCGTTCCCTGGTCGGGGATGCTATCGGAAAAAGCATCACCCAGGCCGTTTAAGACAGAGGAAGAGGAACGGAGCAGCAGTGGGTCAGAGCTCACCGCCAGCTGCCAGGCCTGTTTAGGGTCGGCAGGATGGGCAAGGCTATTTGCAGTCACAACAGGCAGATGAGATGTGGTTATAAATGTTTCAAGATGGGGGCAGAGCAGAAGAGAGGAGCCTCTTAGTAGGAGAGAGAGAGAGAGAGAGAGACCAGTTGCTTGTTGTTATCAGCCTGCATTACCTTGTTTGTCAGACACAATGCGGCATCCGTAGGTAATTGCTTTTTTTCAATTGTCTCTAACAAGATAAGGGGTGGGGACGTACAAGGCCAAAACGCGCGTCAGTCCCAGGAAGCTGTGCATCTGAAGATCAAGAGCCAATTTGTCATTAGTGTAAATCAGTCGGTGTCAGGTCTGAGCGAGGGTACAATGAAACTCCTCACCTGCAAACCTGTCTAATATATCACCCCGTGTAGCACCCACAGCCAATATATGACCCACAGCCATTATGTTGCTTTGTGTAAGGTGGACAGATACAGCTCTGGTCTGTTTGAAGGAGCCGAAGAGCGTATCAGGAAATAATCATCTGCATCCCCCATACCTCTTTACAGATCAAAGAGGAGGAGGCAGCATATGGTGACACAAAACAAACTATTTTCTGCAGTCTGCGGGAAGGCAGAGAAGATACCGGTTTATTCAAAATGAATGGCGGCAACATTTTTCAAGACAATGCACATTTTTTTTTAAGTTCACACTTTGATGAAATGGCACACATGCAAAATGTTTTGCACGGGAGGCATTTGCACGTAATGCCACGCTCTGTCTGTCAGTGTGAGTCTGTATATTAATGGTGGTGATCCACAGTTTTATGTCTGGAAGGTTCCACAAAGCTTAAGCAAGCAAAGTCCGCGATGACACATTAACAGTGAGGCAGCACTCAGTTCTGTTCCAACTTTTCTAAGATGAGGCGTCTGTGTAAAATATAGATAAAAAAAGAAGTCTGCTGCGCCGGTGGCAAAACCAGGAGGTACTTCAGTTGGTTTTATTCAAAGCCCACGTTAGCTCGTCTCCTTCTGGATGTGTCAGCTTGTGCTGAAAAAAGGAGCTGTTTACTTCTAAAGGAAATAGCTAGACCCTCAACAAAAGCAGTTTTGGGACATTTAACTTTAAGTGTCAGTGTGTATTTGTGTGTGTGTGTGTGTGTGTGTGTGTGTGTGTGTGTGTGAGTGTGTGTGTGTATCTCCAGGATTGATGAGTAATGCCAACAAAACATAACCAGAGACAGCAGCTCACCCCACCTAATAAATGGAAGCGATGCCATCAGTGCTGACTGTTTTCTCACTGGCAGCAATAGGCCTATAAGAAGAGAGAAAGGAGGAGAGAGAGAGAGAGAGAGAGAGAGAGAGAGAGAGAGTGCTCAAACAGTTGAGGGCGATACAGACGAGGCCCACATGGAGCAGCACAGCAGGGCAGAGCAGAGCGGAGAAACTGGCTCAGGAAAGTTTCACTCTGTCAAGGTGCGACTGGGATGCTTCAGTATCAATCTGCTTTTCTGTCTGTTTGTTTTTTCAGTGTTTTTTTTTCTTTCTTTTCTTTCATCATTTCCATTTGCATGCCTTAGCTACAGAAAAGGAGACATGAAAGCACTGGATAGTTTTCCAAATAGCTCTCTGTATAAACAGGGTCACACTCGCTTCTCTCTCTCTCTCTCTCTCTCTCTCTCTCTCTCTCTCTGAGCTCAGTTGCCAGGCATTTCATATTTCTGCAAATCACAAAAAGGGATATGTTGAAATGCAACATTTTCAAGTTTCACGATGTCTCATAAAGCGTGTGAAAAGCATTGCTTTAGAGGGGGAGACGGGATGACGGATGGCGCAACCCACCGCAGGTTGATTCTCCACCAAAACAAGAGCCATGTTTGTGACATGAGCTGAGGTTTCGTAACGTTAACCACGACCTTTTCCTAACCTTGGTGCTTAACGAAGCTAACGAAAGCAGGTAAACTGCACATGCGCACGCGATGTTGATGCAGGCTCCACCACATTGGCTGCAGGTCTAAATGTTAATATGCAGTTTATTTTTGCTTTGGAGATGTTGACATTTAAACGTATTTGTTGCTTCACAGAAATATAAAGGGACAGCGTTTTTTTAGTCAACTGGGTTGTCTCGCTTACTGTCTCTCCCTCCCTTCCTGTCTCACTGAATGTTTTTCATGATTATGCAGTGAAATTTGTCTTTAAGAGCTGACAGACACCTATAGTTAGTATCGTATCATCAGTCCAGATGGCTAATTACATTTATATTCCACTTCACATTAAAATCTCCTCTGTTTTCTAATTTTTCTCCCTTTCATTCCAGCCTGATTCTCTGGATGTCTCTGAGATGTTTCCTTCTTGGAAAAATTCAGCAGAATCAGGACTGGACACTGAAAGATCCACGGCCCGTTTTGCCTGTTTACCTCGATGAATGCCTCATTCACAACAACCTGAGAGGATGCACGCAGGACAGACACAGCCGGGAGAGCTAATGAGGCTTGTGTAATTCCCCGACATTGTATTTATCCCCACTCAAGTGAACATGCTCCCTCAGCAGTCTGCGGGAGATTAAATTTACTTTTGTCTCAAGCCCCCTTCACAGGCATTATTAAACCTAACAAAACACTTTCCCCGCTGCAACTCATTCATTTTTCGGGGAAATTCGCTACAAGCGTGTGCACCTCATTGTCTGTGGATGAGCGCGATTTGTTTTTGATGCTTCCTTGGTTTCTGGTTTTGAGGCAGATCGCTCAAATGATACTGCGCTCCGATGTTCTGATGGATTATAGATCCCGAGTGCATCGTCTCCTCGTCCCCTTTGTTTCATACCACACACACACACACACACACACACACACAAACACACAGAGAGAGAGAGCTCCTGTTTTCTCTGTGATGTGTTTATCCATTTCACATATTGTGCTATATAACTACACCATTATACGGGACACCTATGACCTGTGATATGTCGTCTGTCCGTTTAGCAGCAATTTAATGTTACGGAGGTTGCAGAGGTGCTCGGAAAAAAACACACAAACAGCCAGACTCAGCCACCACTCATGCTGCTCACCGTGTTATGAGAGAGAAGTGCAGAGCTTCATCTCACCTGAGCCCTGAGAGCTAGTCAAAGTAAAGGTCGTGGGGCACAGTAAGGGACTGTAACCACTCTGCTGGCGGTCGATGTTTCGCCGAGGTAAACCTGGGCCCGTGTTTATCAAGCATCGCAGAAGCCCTCCAAGGAATCACACTGACATTTTGACTTGGACTAAAAATAGTCCCAGCTCAGAGGTGGACATGAGAAGTAGTTAGGAGGCTTCCTACACACACTTCCAGCGAGGGGGCCGTCTCCTCTGAGGATGTACAGCAACACAGTTTAACAGCACAATGAGCTCCATACTGAAATAATAATCATCTCTTGTATTTCTTCAAGGAATCAGCACACTGGAAGATTAATTCTATAATTTGGTGCTGAGCAACAAAATAAAATAGCACCTTTCTTCATAATCAGTAACAAACTAAATACTTACTCTATGGCCCAAACTGATGAATAAGTCTCAAAAGGAAAAAAATGATTTTAAGAGGTATATATTCAAACAAGTTCCACCATCTAACCTCTCCTAAAATGACTCTCACTGGTTAAAAAAAAAAAAAAAAAAAAAAAAAAAAAACCTTCCAAGACTCAATACACAATACACTGTGTAAACAAGACAGCTTCGAAGTTTCTCGTAAGGTTTAATTTTTCCACTTTAGGCTAGGCTAATGACTCCCATAGACTTCCAGTCTTTATGCTAAGCTAAAACTAAATGCTACCCATAGGAACTGAACCGCTGGACGTACAGAGGTGAAAATGGTAGCTTGTATCTTGCGTCGGTCTGGGTTAGTTGATAAAAGGGTATTTTGGCCAAAACGCTGGCGTATTCTTTAAACCAGTGTTTTGTTTGCTGTTGCAGCAATTAATGAGCCCCGTGTCCACGAGGCAGTGTAAAGGCAAACAACGTTTGGTCTATGACTAAGCAGATGGTTGGCTGAGATTAACACAAATAATTGCTGTTACATTGTTGAATTTTCTTTGTTTTGCCAAAAAGTGTGACACTGTCAGTCTCGAGTGTGCGGACAGAGCATCAGACTCTTTCTGCGGATGAAGAGACTGCATCCCAGAGGAGATCAGTCACAAAATGTACTCCATCTTTAACAGTCTTTGAAGAAGCTTGCCTCCATCAAGCGACCCCAACACACCCTCCTCTCTGAAGAATCCACCTCTCAACACGTCAAGCTCTCCTAAATAATTAAGGAGGAAATACTTGTTTCCTTGTTAAGGAGCTTGATAACATGTTTTTACTGCCATGCCTGTGAGTAGGCCCGTGCACACTTGCGTCATTCTCAGAATTTGGGGGTAGTTAGAGCAGAGCCTCTCCTACTGTGCGACATATAAATAGATGTCTTTGCTGTCCAGTGGAAACCTTGTATCTTCAATTATCTTTGATCTGCACAGTTCCAGAACGTTCTACAAGCCTTGGGGTTATGAAATCTTAACAGAACTAATTATATGAACTGAAAAATGTACAGTCGACAACCTGGAGACAAGGCTGTTTTCCTTAGTTTCTGAAAAGTTGATATTATGGAGATACAAGGCTTTGGTTGGACAGCAGCAATGTGAGAATGCAAAGGAAAGGTATGTGAACATTTTTGACAATTACATGCATACATTTAACGAAATGTGTGTAAACAATTTAATTTCAATTCCTTTTCTTGATTGCCTTTCTAATTTTATTTATGCAATTATTCCTTCATTCATTCATTCGTTTTTTAAATTTGTCTGAGTTCTTTTCTTAGCCTACGTAAGTATCTTAGCTTGGAAGAAACTTAAAAATGCCAACTGGTAATTATGGGCACATCAAGTGTCTACCTAGACAGATGATCGATTTGATAGGTATTGATTTTCCAAATTCCACATTCAAGCTTGTGCCCTGTCTGTGAAGGAAGTTCAGAGATAAGGCAAAGCAAAGCCTAGAGATGAGCCGCGCACCTTGTTAGTTAGATGAAATGCATGAGAAGAAAAAGATAAGTTACAACTTAATTCGAAAATGAGGACAGGCCAGAAGGGAAGGCTTTTGGAGCAGGAAGAGGAGGGGGATGTGGGATAAATGGAGGGGGTTTCTCCAGCCTGACCCCAGTCTCGATGACCCTGAGCAGACCACAACCCTGCTGAGGAGAGCCACGGGGGAACGGAGGGATTTTCTCACTCCGGGAAACGACAGCCATGCAAGGACTAGCCGCTTGTGTGACTGCGCCTTTACACTCGTTTATCATCATCTGTGACAAGTTGTGATACAGAGTTTAGGTGCCATTATAACAATGCCAGTCCAGATGCAAGATAGCGAGGCAGTGGATCAAATAGAGCAGATCCAAACGCACCGTCTCCACACACCGCCCCCCTGAGGGACAGGAGCAGATTCAAGCAAATGGCAGAAGTCACTTGGGTCACTCAGACAACAATCGCCCTGAGACGACGAGTTCTCACAGGCCCACAACCTGCCCAAAACCAACAAAGCTTAGGGAGGTAATTTTATTTTCCAGTCAGACATTCATTTTATCTACTTCCCTGACTCCTAACAATTTAAGACCCTGCGGCTAGGCCTCACGGTCAACGCTCCCCAGCAACAGAGCCGGAGCTTCATATCGTAATGAACAGACAGTGTAGCAAAATTCAGCAAACCCAAGGACAACAGGAAATAATAAATCAAAGTGAGGGCTGATTGAAAGAGATTTCTGAGGAGAGAGCAGCTGTGTGAGATAGCAGCTTCTCACACGTAATGGAGATTGCCACAATTCCACTGTGGCATCAAAATAAAGCCAAAGGAAAAATACAGGAGAAATGAAACATAACAGACGACACCCTAAGGAAATAGGCGAGGGTCCCTCAGAGAGGACAGCACAAAGTAGTCCAACCGAGGGGAATGTTTATTTTCATGACCTTAGACCCCTTTCTCCCGCATCTATTTGCCTCCATTTTCCATCTTTATCACTCTGTTTAACTATCATCTTCAAGATATAAAGTTCCTGCTCAGCATATGTGCATCCCAGGGCCATTTTTTTCCGTGCATCTTTTCAGTGTCAAGTCGGAAATTCATGGTAAGTGTATTTTTCACCGTTTTGGAACGCGCAATGAAAGGTGAAAGTGATGAGATCAGAGCGAAATATAGGTAATTCTTTCTTCGCCTTTGTCTTGTTGAAATGTTAATCTTTTAGGCTTTGTCCCAACATCAGTAATTCAAGGATTAGTGTCCAAAGTAGAGGGCCATATTCAGCTTCTTTAGTAAAATGAGCAAAGATATACTAGATCACATTGACATTTAAGTCACGTCAAGTATGAGTCTGTATCATGTTATATGTGGAAACAATACAGAGTTGTAATCTGACCTCAAGTGAAGACTATGCATGTGAACCATAGAGGAGTTATCCATCAGGTCGGCTCTCTGGAAGAGGAAATTCATCTTCAGCTGAAATAACCACCGCCCCGGCTCAACTAATACACTGAATAAACGTACAGAATAGATGGTGGTGTTTTTGGATCCCTGCGGTCTATCCAGCAGTTCATTAATAAACCTCAGACAAATTGCTTTTGAATTCACTTGGAGGCTACAGGAAGTCACAGAGTAAATATCCGCTGGTGCTGATTCCCATGTATCCCATCCATCCTATCCCTTTTCAGGGTCACGGGAGGCTGAAGTCTATCCCGACATGCACCAGGCGCAAGGCTGGAAAACACCCTTGCGAGGCCGCCAGTCCATGAAGCTCCATGAATCCCCTGAATTGTGTAACTTTATGGCTATCTCTCTTTGGAGGTGAGCTGACAGCACATCAATCTGCCTGATCCGGAGGAGATGCGGGGCACCTGGTGGAGGGGCTGCAGTGTGGCGAAGACTGATCATTGTGCCTCTCTGCCTGAGCTCGGCATGAATGCAAAACAAATTGATTTTCAATCAAAGGACAAAGGTACACCTCACAGCACTCCTAATATGGTGAGCTCTGAAACATATATATATATATATATATATATATATATATATATATATATATATATATATATATATATATATGTATACTGAGGTGACTGAGTTATCTGTATATTCAGGTTACTTTGTCAAGCGTGGCTGTCGAAGGGCTGTCAAAGTTAACACATTTATGCATGCAATTAATTTGAGGACCTTAATGTGTTATAACAAAATTAATGCAAAAGCTGCTCAATCCTTTTGTGAATTTGCCCCTGACTTACCTAGTTGGATGTCCATCAGAAGCTGATCGCCCCCAAATATGGGCTGAACCAAAATATGCAGTTTAATTATTACCATAAAGCAGCAGGAAAACAAGCAGAGAGGAGTAAGACACATAAAGTGGACAAACACAGATAAGGAGGTTTGGGATTAAGGAAAAAATTCCAGACAGAGGGTGTCTAATCCGTCTTCAATTCAGTAAGATTAGGTAAAATGCAAACAGCAGAGAACTAAGAGTTGGTCATGAACACAAAATAACAACCAGTATACCAGGAAATGGAGATTATACAGGAAATTGTTTTAACTTTTGTACGGTTCTGAAATCTATATAAAACCCATATTGTATTGTAAACTTATGCTATTAAATGTTATGGGGTCTTTCTGCCCACTAAAAAATGCTGATTTCATTTGAGGTGATCTAGTCCTGTGTGTGAAAACTGCCTTGATAACTGTTATATTAAATCTTAATTCAACTAGTTTCCCACTGAAATGGACGTCACCTCACTGTGAACAGTAAATCTTGAAGAACCGAACCCAGATTAACCCACCAGAATTATAAAGCTTGATCTCTTTATTTGGACCTCATAAACACCCCGGTTTCTATTTTTTTTGTATGTTTTGGATACTTTGCACCATGTGAGTGCAGGCTTTGTTGAGCTCTAAAAATAGATTTTGCTAAATTACAGCACAGCCAGTTGGCATGTCAAGGCTTTGATGCTCAGTATCTCAGTAACTGCACTCTTTCCAGGTAGAGCCTTATAAATTCCCTGCTCACGATGTCCCGACTCAATTTTTCAATCATCTTTGTTCTGAAATTGAAAAAAAAAAAAAAAAAAATACATTGCAGGCAAAGTTTTCATGTTGTGCAGGGCGTCCCAAACCGAACAAAGGCCTAGAGGAGTGTACAGTATGCCGCAGAGGTAGCTTGAGTAGGTAATGAGCCATAAAGGATGTATTATGTGTTCCAAATGGACCATATATGATACATTGCTAATGAGAAATTATGTGGGAGGCTTATGTCAGAGGGCAGCGCTGTAGAACACCCCACGGGCCAATTAGGCTCTAAAAAGACCATTATTGGTGAAAGAGCAAGTGGGTGTGTGTCTTCCGCCCACTCCACCACCGACACAGCTTCAATGTGACAAATGTGGCACGTCTTTTTATGTCTAGGGGTCCACAGCTTGTGTGTGCATGTATGTGTATGCTCACACATGCATGCTCATATATGTCACATGTACTTATATAGGACAGAGTGAGAGCTTTAACCCAGGGGACCAATTAACCCCCCTCCCCATTTCTTTCACTGGTCCCTGTGCAAATTTAAGTTTGCCCTGCCCATCTCTGTCCTGAGAACTCAGGGAGAAAATAATGCAGGACAGTGACACATCATTGCTACGTGTAAGAATTAGAGAGACGGCGAAAATGCATTCCCATGAGTCACATGCGTATATGGGTCATTAAGTGTGTGTATGTGTGTTTGTATGTGTGCGCACGGATGTACAAGCTTGTGTTGTGCATGGATGGATGTGTGTATGTGGTGTGTGCATATTTGCAAGTGTGGGTGTGCACAAGCATTTGTGATGTCGGTGTATGTAACTTTTATTACCCTGTGGGCTGGTGTTCGTATTAAAATGAATGCCTCCCACGGGAACATGAGCAGTCCTTCTTAGCTAATTAAGACAAACCGAATGCACCGTAAACATGGCCTCAAGATTTTGATGAAACCATACATCACTGTTGTGAGCCTGCTCATAATACAGACACACACACACAAACAGAGGGGACACATGGTTAGGTGCGATGCAGGCCAGTGGCCATCTCTGATCTCCTTATGTGTAACCTCTTCAGCGTGGAAAGCCCACGGAGATCTGCTTTGATGAGATGTGCTTTATGGCATCCTGAGATGCTTCTGAAAGACGCTGCACTGGTAACGGTGTCAGAGGACCTCTAAAGACGACGCCTCTGCTTTGAACTTGCCTCCAACTCCTTTAAGTCACACTTTGACTGAAAAGTGTTGTGTGGTGAAATGGTATTAATAAGACGAGGGGTGGAGACAAAGTGATGGGTTATGCCGACTTTCAAGTTGTATCTCCAGTCGTGCTTTGGGAGGCATTCCTGTGCCGGCTGCAGATGTGGGTGACAATAACGTTGTTATCTTGTTGCAAAATGGATGTACATCCCACTGTACATGCTGACTGGTAGCTAAATGAGTAGGCAGTGGCACTGGTGCTGGGAGTCAAGATGCATGAAGGGGGAGCAGGTGTGGGGAGGGGACAGCCTGCTTGCTCCGATTAGCAGGCAGATGGTGGGATACAGTTCATCGTGGAGAAGAAAGAGAATGGTGGAGAAGAGAGGAGGGACAGAAATAGAAAGCAATACCGAGTTGCCAACACACTCTGCCACCCAGACAGGTAAACATGTAAAGGAGTAACAGAAGAGGGAAAGAACAGGTGGAGGAGGCTTTCAGTGGCGGGTGAAAGGACACCGAGCAATGTGGTGATGGATTCTGACATGAAAACAAGAGAGTAAACAGTAGTAATCAGTACTGTGTCATCAACAGTTCATACTGATTCACACACTAACAAGACAACAGTAAACATGGCACACATTATGCGGTCATTTTTGTGGGGCTAATCATTTAAAATTGTGATTTGGGGTTCATGATCCATCTTGGTGCTTTATCTTTGTGTATTCATGTGTCGTACCTCAGACCAGAGCATGTGAGCGGTGCAGAGTGAGGAGTGGGGTAGGTTTAGCCCCGAGCGAGGAGCAGCAAGGAGTAGAGTTTAGCCAAAAGAGAGGAGAAGCAGGGGCAAAATATATTTATTTAGTCTGGTCTGGCACTAAGAGCATCTTTTTTATAAGGTCAGAGTGTTTTCTCTAGCTGTAAAATCGCTCCATTCTGCTCCATCCTTAATGGCCCATAATGCAGCTCTATGTAGCCATTGCTTCCAGCTAACTGCGAAATCTTTCACAGAAACATTTCTGTCAGAATGGTACTGTAATGCACCGCACAGTTTAGGCAAGCCCTTAATGATTCTTTTTTTATTTTTATTCTTTTTCTTTTTTGACCTTGAATAACATGCTTGGCTAGTGAGACTTGTAATTTTGGAACTTATATAACCGTCTCTGACCACTAGAGAGTGTTGAGAGTTCAAACTGTTAAAGCGAGTCAGGCCCGCCTCCGGGTTCACAGTCGATTGCTTGTGCAAAACTGAAAGTTGAGGTGATAAAAATAAGTTTTTCAGATGGAAACGGAGGATGCATTTCACTCTCACAAGGCTCTTAGGGTATTTTTGGATTATTTTGTCTCTGACCTCCAAGTTGCAGACTTTCAGCTACAAGGTAAGCTGCTTTGAATGAACTTTTTTTTTTCTGTTGTTCTGATGTTTATCTGCAGAATGTATGGTTTGAGAGACACTTTGAATGAAGTTGAGGCGGCAAGGGGGTAAAGGGGAGAAGGTCATACAGAAATGTAGAAAATTCAAATGACAAAATAACAACAAGGTGGCTGTAAACTATAGCAGAGAGAAGAAGCATAATGATAGCCCTCACATTTTCAATGGGTCATTTTACCATAAAAAATGCATGCAATGTTGCTTAATGTAGCTTTAAGTGCACAGATGCTCATGATATAAACAAATATCCAAAGAATGGAGCACAAGAGAGGATAGCAACCTGGGCGCTGAAAACAGAAACCCTTTACAGGGGTTGGAGCTGAGTATAACAAACAGTTTTGAGCAGAGAGCAGAAATTGATGCCTCTCTACTCTGCCTCAGACACCAGTGATTGACACAGTGATTGTTTCCTAAAAAAAAGGTTATCAATACTGGTGGCCATACCTGAAACCAGCAATATTCTGTGAACCAATGCTGATTCCCATTCACCAGTGAGCAGCGAGAGATTCTCCCTCCAGTGTTGAGCTCGGAAACAACAGAGGAAGTTTGGCTGAAATTTATAACACATTTGACATTACATCAACCACAAAACCTCAGTTACCATGTCCCGTTTACCATTCACATGCAACTCGCCACATGGGACACCAAACACCACAGACATCATGCACAGTGGCCTGTACTTCAGGGAGGAACCATCATAAGATATAATGCGACAACCACTGCCACTGAACAAGGTAATATCTCTTGATAATGAATTTTTTGATAGCATCTCTATCAATAAATCTCGACACAAACCACCATTCAGCATCAGCCTCCATGGTCGCCCATCCAGGGCTTTTTGCTGGCTGAGAAAGAGGCTTAGGTGGTGCCTAAGCGCAGCCAACAGCTGTAGCCCCTTTATTCCAATTGAGGCATGTATTAGCGTTTTATATCCGACTTTATTCAAATTTCCATAGCTAAAAGGACCAGGAAAAGAGGATAAGTTTTTCAGTATTAATTTGTTACTTCACTTGTTCCCAGCAGGGATTAATTTCTTCCCAAAAGGGATCTTTGTACAGGCTTGGATCTTTTGCTGTGATTCCATGACAGCTGACAGACATCATCCTCACAGTTTCAAGTATTCCTTATGTTCTGTGATTAGTCCAATTTGTTATTGTTATGACCAATCAATTTTGCAGACTGTGCTGTAGATTGTAGATTGTAGATTGGTTGGCTGATTGTGCTATGATTAATTACATGTGCAGAACACAAATCTTTTTTTTTTTTCTCCCCAAATTTTGAGCCGAAATTATCCATTTTTGAGCAACAATAAATACATAGAAATGATTCAGCTTTCTTATTAGAATTAGAAATTACAATTGAAATTACAATTCACATTTGGCAGATGCTTTTTTCCAAAGTGATGTACATATGAGATTTATTCAGGAAAGAACGACATCAAGTGCCATAAAGCACCAAGGGTCTGGTCCAGATGACATAGGTGCTACAAGGCGGTGCAAGGAGGGAGCGCATAGAATACATGAAATGCATGGAGGAAAGGAGAAGGCATAAGGGCAGATTTTTTGGGGGGGGATTACACACTCCATTAAGTTAGAAGGTGTTCCCTAAAGAGCTGGGTTTTTAACCCTCTCTTAAAGATTGAGAGGGACTCTGTGGGTTGAATGGAGTTTGGTGGCTCATTCCACCGAGGAAACACAGAGGAGAAGAGTCCAGCTGGTGATTTAGGGCCTTGTTGTGCTGGCAGCACCAGGCACCGCTCCATGACCGAGCGAGGTGGGCGGGAGGGAGTGTAAACCTGAAAGAGGGAGTCCTGGTAGGTAGGAGCAGTTTTGGTTGCTGCTTTGTAGGCGAGTGTTAAGGATTTGAATTCGATGCAAGCAGCAAATGGGAGCCAGTGGAGGGACATGAGCAGTGGAGTGACGTGCTATTTTGGGCTGGTTGGAAGCCCAGACGGGCTGCGAGGCTCGAGTGTACCTGCCTGGAGCCCGACAGTGCTCAAGACGAGTTGCAGCAGTCAAATCATACTACATCCAACAGTTAACAAACAAAATCCTTTATCCAATTAATAGTATTGATCAGGTGCAGATTACATGTGCATGAAACTGCGTTAAAGTGACTTTCCTCAGTATCTGTATGATCTCCAGAAAAATGTGGAAAAAAAAAAAAAAAATCATTTGTGTGTCAGAAGATTCCTGCCCGTAACATCACAAATATTACCTGGACTGGTCCAATATTATCTTGGCTTCTTGCCATCACTCACTTTCCATTCTTTCCTCAGTGACTGACAGATGTTGCAAAATTTATGCTTCTTACGTGTTATCCTTAAAGCAATTTTCTTCTATAAATAGGGAAAGTCAACAGTTCACCCCCTACTGCACTGAAAATGGTTAAGGGACAATTTTTGCATTCTTAAAATTAGGATCCTCCATCACAGTGTCCATCGTTAAATATACAACAATTTTACAGACTGTGTTAGTAAGCAGTAAGAAACTTTCCACTAAAAAGCACAGTCCTAATAAAGCAAGTGACAGTGGAACTGACAAAAGTAGCATAACTACACTGGCAGCAGCATCTCTGTCTGGCACACAGTTCACAACAGAAATAAGTAAGGTAGATAACAGAAAGCTTCACCTGAGACCTTTGTATAATATCATAATGCAAAATAAAGGAGCAGTGCCATTATATTCTTATGGTCCAAGAAGACACCATGTCAGAGCCGACAGTAACATCAAGTGCCTAGCTTACCTGGCTGCAGCCCTCCTTGCCGTGGCCTGATTAATGGCTAAAACAACTAGGAGTCACAGCGACGGTATAGCACTGTGATGTGAATGTTGACCTGACATTTGTTAACATTAATGTTGGTAAACATTATCCTCATTAAACGTGATGTCAAACACATCTGCCATTTCGATAATTGGGTTTATCTGATGTCCAGGGAGTAGCGAGATGTGATTATTTTGTACTCAAGTGACAGAATGAGAGAGGGAGTATAAATGCGACTGAGAAACTGCTGTGGAGGGTGGCAACAGAAAGACCCTGGTAAAATGGCAATAAAACAGTTACCGCATTTGCAATTTCTCCCTTCTCTGCTTTGAACATGCTCATGATTTTTCATCACACCACTAAAGTAGACAAGATGGGCAATAAAGCGAGGGAGGTGGTCCGTGTGTGCAGACGTGAGGAAGGCTGAGACACAGGCTGGCGGAGACCTCTGTTGAGAGTCCCCGGCTGATACTCTCTGTTTGGCCGTTGCAGGTAAAATATTTAATAATTTTCACAGTATGCATTAAGCTCTCTCCCCCAAAAAGTAATTAACTTGAGCACTAATGATACCTTTGTGTGTCAGGTGTTTGCACTTCAGACATGACCGAGTATTGGCTATGCATACAGAATGGAGCTGTAAAGCAGTTTTGTGGCAAATAAGATGAACCAAAAACTAAAATGCTGCCCTCAAGGCATTAGAAAACCATACCGAGCTTTTGCTGACTGAATAATATCATTGCACTGCATTTATAAGTGCATGCTATTCCATATTTATCCTTAACATGACCATGTACAGCACAGTATGCTCTTTGGGGAGTTGATTTTCTTATTCATACTATCCTGTTCTTTGCTTGCGGAGGTGAGGAGTTGAGTCAGAATGGCTTATTACAGTGATGGGTCCCTGTGCTCTAACTATGAATTATGCAATACTCAGGTGGCTTAGACTACAATGCATGACAATGACAGCAGTGGAGGAATTCGTAGCATTATCCCAGGCCCCCTGTTCAAATCTAAATCCTCTGACCGGGTTGCTTTTACAGCTTGAGGAGCTCTCTCAGATTGAATATGGATTTCCTACAGATGTTGATTATGAAAACCATCTGACAAAAGAGAGGGGAGGAGCTGATATGTGGGTCTGTTTCATTGTTTAGCATAAACCCATCAAAAACATTTCATACTTATACTAACTAAGAAGATGCTTGCCTCTGCTCTGGTCTTCACATACCGTGATGCGAGAGAGTTCAGTACAGCGCAGTAAAGGGTGAAAGGAAGTCAAACATACTTCAGGCCTATACGGCATGATGGTTTTGTCCAAAAAGTAAAGTATTCAGTCAACTGTCTTAGCTTTTCACACCTGTTTGTTGAAATCACCCCGTGTTCTCTAAAAAGAATGATTAGGAAAATTGCAGTTTATAGCTGCTGCTGTTTTAAAATGAGAGATTAAGTTGGATAGCCTTAGGAATACTTATGATGTGCAAAAATTACAGATAGCCTCAAACAGCTCATATGCATATAGAGCAACATACTGTACCTTCCAATATCTACAATCAGTTTTTCCTCAGCATTTAACGTGAAATTGAACTTTGGTAGGGTTTGGTTATACAGTTACCTGGATGTAATATACATCCACATGGTGGTGAAATATCATCATTAGTTGCTCTGTGCTCCCCTGGGCTGCTAATCTAAAGTACTGTGTTTCTATCTTTCCATCTACTTCCATAGTGTGGAAAAACATGTCTCAAAGTAATGTTTAGTTGATAAGCAAATGCAAACAAAGTGGATTATTGGCAAAAACAAGTCAAATATATTCTGGTACCCATTTTTTGAGGAAATTTAATATCTCTTTTCATGTTATTTTACTGTTTGAATTCGAAAGTAGATCCGGCAAGTTGCGTCTGCAGGAAGCTTCTGTATAGAGGCCTTGCACCAGGAAAAAATGATCTGATCACAAATCGTAATCATGCAAAAAATATATATATATATATTTTTTTTATTGGCGTAATCCACCGGTATAAAATCAACTATGGAATCAACTGGGATGATCATTGTATAGCATTCAGCCCCAGTGACCACCATGTATTCTGCTCTTTTCAGCATTGCCTCTTTTCAGCAGCACTGCCCCCTGATGGTCAAAAGACAGCACTGCCCTCAGTAGGCTAGTAATCATGAATCAGTTTGCATAACCGTAAGAAGAAAGTTTTGTTTTTGTTTTTTTTTTTTAATTTTTCTGAATGACAGTCAATAAAATAATACAAAATAAATAAATAAAGGCTTTTGACTGGTAGGCTGCTGGTTCAAATACCCAAACTGGAATATAAAAAAAAAAAAAAAAATTGAATGGCTCCCCCTCCTTCAACAACAATAATGTTCCCTGGAGCTGTGTTTTTCATTACAACCACACACTACAGAGCTTGAATTTACTGATAAGCAACTTCTACTAGAGCTAGGGTAACTAAGTGCCGGACCCAGCTGGCATAGTGTTTGGCTGTAATGAAAACCTGAATACCCCTCAGCCTCAATGGCAAGTCGTTGAACACCATTTGTCATTCAGAGACAAACAGGAAAAAACGTTTGTGTGTGTGTGTGTGTGTGTGTGTGTGTAACTGTGTGATTGTGATGCTGAACAGTGCTGAAGAAGAGCATGTGTTCTCAGCAAGTCTTATCTGGATGAATACAGATTTTAAAGACGAGCCACTGTGCCACTCAGAATTAGGTGCAAAATGTAATAACTTGTATGTTCACATGTGCAAAAGACCATAACACAGCACTGGGGTTCACATGTGTTTTTGATTTATACCAGTTATTCCACTGTTACCCTCATGGGGTAGAAAGATTTTGAGCTCTGAAAATAGCCAAGCTGGCTCGGCCGCTTTGAGCTGTTCTCGGGTAAATCCCCCCTTCTCCCCAACACACACACATACCCAGGCTGATGCCAGCTTTGCAACAAATCTTGTGTTAGAAGGCAACACACATATTTCAAGCTGCTGAAGTCCCAGATTTCATATCATAGCAAAATTACCATGTTTATGCAGCTGGCCAGTTTTAACATTTGTCATTCAGGTAAGCAGCATATGCTGAGTGTAGCTAAGTTAAAATCACTGGACCAAGCCTCACAGAGACAAAAAGCCTCATAAGTCAGTGATGCAGCGACAAACAGTTCATTCAGAACTTACCTTGTAGTCGAGTTTGCAATTTGCTGAAGCTCAGAGACAAACAAATCCAAGTAATCCAACAGTAGCCTAGAGATAAATCTACCGTTTCTCTCATAAAACACATTTTTTTTCTGTACTTTAAGTTTCTAACCAGTGTAACCAAATCATTACTGCAAGTAAATCATTTATGCTTACTTATTCATAATAAATTCATTATTTGAGTTCAATAATTTACCCATCATTATTGTATAATATTTGCACAATACAATGGATGGAGTGCGATGCTTTTTACATACAGAGTAGTGTGTTACTGGGTGTTAGTCATACTGAAATAAAATACATATCTTAGTGTGCTGTGTTGCACTTAAATTTTCATACTGATTTGACTAAAATGCCTAGTATGCTTTGGCTTATTTGTTCAAACAATGATATTTTTACATGAATGTTATAAAACCATGCCATTAGTTCTGTTACTTGTCAAGAAACAAGAACAGAACAGCCGTCTGAGGGCTTGTGTAAACTGCATGTCTCATGGTCACATGCATAAACTTCTGGGCAGCCACATTAATTCTCTTCATTATACTGTCTCTCTCTCTCCCCATCTCTCTCTCTCCCCCTCTATCTCTCTCTCTCTCTCTCTCACACACACACACACACACACACACACAAATAATGTCCAATGCTATGCCAAGGCATCTGGGTTCAATCAGAGAGAAAATTTCAGTGGCAACCGCACATATCAACACTGCAAAGTTCAAATGCTGCAACGCATCTGCCTTTCAGCAAGTCATTATTCCCAGAAAGAGCATTAATCTAAAAGACACAGCCCTCTCTGTCTCAGTCATAGCGTATAGGTCTGTGGAATCCTGTCACAGTTAAGGGAGGTGTTAAATTGAATGAGACACAAGACAATGTGTTCCTGCAAATAATTCTGCAACAACAGCATTACTTGGCGCCCTGAATGTGGGCTGTCTTGTCTTTGGCCTCTACCTTGTTCATTGATTTGATGCTCTGTCGGCTGTCTGACAGGCATCCTCATCAGACCTAAAGCGCCTCCAGATGTGTCCGTAATTAATCCTCTTGTCCAATGCTATATATGGGCCTATCACAATCTTCAAGCCGTTAGGCATTAAGCTATTGGTGACGTTGGCCAGGCTGGCTGTTTTTGCCTCACCGCTCCAAACAAGCCTGCACCTGCTCCTGAACACAGACTCACAGAACACAGATCTAGAACCTTCTGCTTCTTGCAGGAGCAAGCTGGGGAGCCAAATGCATAAACACACACCAACACACGCTCATTTCCTCATGTAATTGGGTTATTGAGTTGTTCAATTTGTTCAATTTGTTCAATATGGCTGAAACAATGTTAAGTATTGGAAATGGTCAGAATATCCATATTTTTTAACCTAGGCTGTATTAAAATTTGGATTCCCATCATTTGTAACTATACAGGTCATAACACGGCTACCTTAAGTAATGAGAAATGCTCCCTTTTTACTGCAGCGTCTTGCTGGCCTTCAACACAGTTCAGTCTGACTCATAATAGGAACGGAAGAGAATGAGGAATCTGAGGTTAGATTAAATTTGTTGTGAACATGAGGTGATAGTCGCTGACACTTGGACCATGGCAGAAGGTAGATCGCTGTGGGTGGCCATCCCATGAATTAATGCTTTGATTTATGAAGAAACTTCCTCCCGGAGTGTGGACACTGGTGGTGGTGATGGGGAGTGAAGAGCTCAATGATGGGATATCTTCCTGAGAGGGAATGTCTGATCAGAGGGTTTGATTGGAGAGGGCTCCGGCATCTACAGATGAGATGGTGATGAGGATGGAGGTGGGTCAGGAAATGGCCACAGTGCTAAAATGACACATGAATGACTGCAGAGAGAGAGGACGCCTTTAAACTTTGACTACTTACAAGTGATTGGCTAATGAGTGTGTCAGGCTGTGATTGGATAAAGGTATCAGATGATGGAGCGTAGAGTTAGCAGGAAGCTCTGCTTGTGACTTTGAAAGTGTGTGCAATGAGATAGTCTTCTCGACTGAACTTTCACTGAGCTTTATTTCGATGAAACTCAGTGCAGTGGGATTTTTTTATTAACTCAGAACAAGTTTTGAACTCTTCTTTAATGTTTGGATCTCCTTTTTACAAAGATCACAGTATATCACAAATATTCCACAGGGCACAACAGAGGAGTTCAGAAAACTGTAGCACAGCCAAAAGCTGCAAAAGTATGCAAAGCAATGTATTATTAATGCTCTAAAACCTGTTAGAACGTGCACTTTGCACAATTTTTGGGTGGACAATTTCAAGACTGATTTAACTGTGCCATTTTCAAAAAGGTTCCATTCATTTTGATGGCAAAATGAATGGCCTAAATGTTGGAGGCAAGAAGAAGCTGCAAGCTTCTCATCACTGAAGCTAGTGATGAGGATGTGTTATGTGCTATGGTTACAAATGGTAAGACTCAACATTTCATCATGGACTGATTAAAAAACACTGAATGTATTCAAAGGATGAGGACATAGGCACCAAAAACGTGTGCCTTCAGTTCAGTATTCAGTGCTAACTCTTTTTTATACATCAAGTTGAATGATAGTAGGTTGACATTGTCCAAAAAACAGAGCTGATTTAAAGTGTATGGCCAACACATTCATACATTTTAAACAATGAAATACCATTTGCCTTACGCACTTGCTGATGCAATCAGGTTTATTTTCAAAATTGCTTCACTACTATGTGTTCATCGGCTGTGGGGTGACTACCACATTCACCTTCTATGAAAACAATAAAAGTAGTCCAGGCTAGTGCCAAACTGTGCATTATTTTTCTGTCATATTTTCTGTAAATTATACCAATCTCCTACACAAAACTGCCAGACTTGGCTGCATATCATTTGAGACCATTTACCGTTGAGCTTTAGTGCTGCTACAAGTTGTCATTTTCTCACTTTCAAGAGTGCTAGTCACCTGCTATCACCCAACATAGTGTCTGCTTAAGTGCTGGCATGGAGAACCGGAGCAAACATGCTTCGAGGGACACTGCGTTGATTTTATTCTCTGGGCTCTCATCACTTACGATAAGTCTCCCAAACCCAGTCTCCCAAACCCTTGCTGTATCTTTACTGGCTACAGTTTCAGACTTTGCAAGGCCTTTGCTATCAGCCGCATGCATTTGTCAGCTCTAAGCAATAAAGACAGGGATTAATTGTTGTCTATGGGATGTTGAAAACACACTGTAGCCATTATGTGTTTGTGACTAAACAGGAACACTTGCAATTACTTGACTTGCTTTCATCCGAGATCAATAAACCAACACTCGGAATCTTTATATCACAGCCGGCGTCACGGAAAGCACTTTAGCTCGTTCAATCATACACACCAACATGCTGCATTATACAGTATCAGATTAAGTAAATACATAGCTCAGATTCAGGACTATGGATTTACTGTAAAACCACATTCATCTGCAGTAATGGCACTTCAGGGGAGAGTTATGTGAAAATGTATCTGATTGCTGTTGCTATACAAGGGGCAGAGATGACAGAGGCTTTGTCATACGTCATGGTCATGGTCATGGTCACTATGATGCACAGAGATTAGACAGGAAGATGGAGCAGATATCAAACAGATTAGACGGGGGAAAAAGTGGTATTAGGCTTTAAGCGATAGTGTTTACACACTGTGTGCAGGGTAAGACGTCATCAATTCACAGTGTACACGTATTATGGAGACATGCTGCTGGAATAAGTCACGTGAACACTGACATATACTAATCCAGTCAAACACATTGTGTACACAAATACACTGCATTGCACCAGTTCAGATAGACTCTCTTGAGTGCATCCTCTCAGACACCCATTCATACATCAGCTCGTTTGTGACACAAGTGCAAGAGAGCTGAGACACAGAGCAGCTGGCAGAGCAGAGTGGAGCTTAGTTCAGGACCCACTTGTCCTCATCCTGACAGCACTCCCATGTGGCCATGCTAATGCTGCTTCAACCTCTGGGCTACTGTGCACTTTTTGCTGTGCATGCACAGTCGTGAGAGTACTGTCTGTACGCTGTGTGTGTGTGTGTGTGTGTGTGTCAGGAGAAGAAATCAAAATAACTTGGATTACTCCAAGGATAGTGGAGGGTTTTTTCTGCAATCCAAATGTAATAATACATATATTAATGATGCAAGCCAATTGCATAATTTATTCCCCCTTCTAGAATGACTAGTTAATAATCATGGTTAGAGCTGTCTTTTGTGGAAAGTTTCTGCTTTGTCCAATAAATTATTTGATTTGATCTTTTAAATTTCATCCCCCCTGGTTAAGCACACTTTTAAGGATTACACTAATTACTGTTCAAACATTTGCAGCATTTGAAAAGATGGATTGCCAAATGGCCCAGGGCCAGGGAGACACACTGACTCGGGCAAGTGGCCAAGAAAAAGTTTGTGGTCTTTCAATTTCTCCCCTGGTGTTACCTGGTGTTTTTGCCTCTCCACTCTGCTGTTTGCCCACTCTCCTCTCTGTCTTTGTTTCTGACCAATCCGATTGGACGCCGAGTTGTGTGGGGTAAACATGGCAGCTACTTAAAATGATCAAGCATTCAGTGAAAGTCTGTTTATTTTGTTCTGGAGGCAACCGTTTCCTGAGGTTGAAAATAATGAATCAATCTTTTACCGTTTGTTGGACAATTTCAAGGTAAGGTAGATGAAGACATCTGATTTTTTAAGTTACCAAATGTACCAAATCCCAACACTAAATGGTTACAGAAGCCAGCAACACCCATTCTGTATGTTGGCAAAGCAGATGACTGACAACCACTCATCAGGTCTGATTAATGTATTGGCAGGAGAGATGGACGGAGGCTCGTGAATGTCTCATGAATTTCTACTCCTTTTTTTTGTATGTCACTGATTATTTATATGAATTCTGCAGTTGTATAATATTTTGCTGTTGTACATTATGAAAGGTCAAGTTCAGTATTTTTCAACCCAGCCCATATTTAAATGTTGATAGCCATCATTTATAAGCATACATGTAGCCAACCCTAACCTTCTTCTGGATGGGCAAAGGTCAAAACTGAGTGCAAGCCTCCAGTGTGGTCGGTACAGGCAGACAGAGTGACTGACAAGACATCAGGAGGGAGTGAGAGAACTAAAGGGATGGAAAGAATTAATTGCTATTCATGCAAACACAGCAGAGCATTAAAAAAAAAAAAAAAAAATGACGGTTGTATCATGGAAACATTACAAATCACATTCAGTCGATTATATTTCGACTCATCAAAAAATGGCTCCTTTTTGTTTTAACTGGTATCTTCCTTGCCTGTGAGTGTGAATGTGCGTGGGTGTCTGTCTGTGTGTGTGAGCGACAGGTGAAATATAGTCCTGTCCCTTAAGGAGCAGGCCTGGCCACCAAAGCTCTGTCCCTGGTCCAGATGTTTGTCGATCCCATGAAGCAGAGAAGGTCAAAATGATGACATCACGGTGAAGTGAAAGCCAGGCGAAGACAGTGCACATTCTCCTGAGACAGATGTGTGCCGAAACACCCGCGACTTCTGCTCCTACGAGAGTAGACTGACAGGCAGCAAGAGGCAGGAAAGGGTAGGAGGAAAATAAAGAGGGATATGTGTGTGCATGCCTGGGTCTGTGTGTGTGTGTGTGTATTCCTGTTGTATTGACTGACAGATCGCGAGTCAAGTGTTAAGCCTCCGCTGTTCTTTTCCTAATGGGATATCATTTCCTTCAGTCAAATAATATGACACCAGTTTGACACTGAAAAGAATAGGAGAATAATTTAATTTCCTCTGTCGGCAGCATAAAGCTACAAACTGCCTTTTGATTTCTGGTGTCATTTAAACCTCATTTCTAATTCTGCTGATGCCATAAAGGTTGAGTAACTAGACCATCCTGCATGGCATAAGTCAACATAAATGTGAAGTTTTCAAATAGTGAGGCTGACAGTGTTCAGTCTCTGTAAAAATAGATGTTTTCTAAGGATACTGCTGTACAGTAAACACAGTACTCTATGATAATCTTTGTAAAAGGCACAAAGACCAGTCGCCCACTGTTAGTGGGATAATCTTTGGCAAAATTGCTGGGATTGACGAGGCACTGGCCAGAGTTATTTTTTGATCACGTACCAATAACTGGTAGAAAGAACTTGAGTTTCTGTTCTCTTTTGAGCGCTGAAACAAAAAGGATGTCAGAGAAAAGGACTGTTGATGCTTTCAAGGACACAAATAATTAAATATATTTAAGACAGATACATCATAGCAGCAATATTACCACATTATTTTTGCAGTGGTAGATAGTTTCCAATTGAGTCCGTTCACCAAAACGAAGCCATAGCAACAGCAGGCTGAGGTTACCACATAATGCAGCTGCCATATTGCCTCGCTGACATGTTTTCATCCTCTTAAATCAGTGTTTCACTGTGGAACTGTCAGTATGTGCCGAAAACTCATTTGGACAGAACTAGATGGAGGACTTCTGCTTCTGTACCATGAATCTCTATAGAGATGAGTAGTTAGTGTCTTGCTCCTTGGTGATTTGCTGGGCTGGACTTTAATTAAAATGCATAAATGTGCCATCTGAATAGGCTTCCGTGAAGACACTTGTGCTTTATTAGACAGACAGTCTCTGCAGGACTGTGGGCTGTCTCAGCACCAAACTCTGTACCCAGAATATTACAATGTTAAGCCCTGATAGACACCAGAGCCTGCCAGCCCCAGCAGCAATCACCTCATCACACCTAATTTTGTTGTTTTGTTACAGAGAGGGAAATTGCAGTCGCTGGCTGGAGTTGTTTCCTTTAGCAACTCAACCATTGAAATGGGGTGAACTGAAATTGTCAGTGCCGTTCTGCATCGCTTTTTCACATATGCTGCTTTGTTGTTACTGTAGATGCTTTTCCCAAACACCAATTCAAACTGACTTGACAGACAGAATTGGCAAAATATGCTAATGATGATAGATAACGATGCTGTTGATGCTGTGGATGACGAGGATGATGACGATGATGATGATGTAAGGTATGAGCTACAATTTTCCTGATCAGGCATAGAGTTAATCCAATCATGGGCAAAATATTGAATTACCCATTATTATTTGTGGAGAAATTCAGTGGCTCGGTGCTAATTTCACAACTCAACATTCAGTAGCGCCAATTAGTTTTTTTTTTAGGCTGATCTCCAAATTTAACTCTCACAGCACAATCTCCATCTATATACGGGTAAAACCTCCTATCTCTCACCCTCCACCACCCACCCCTCTATCTCTCTCATCTCTCTCTGTCTCTCTCTCTCTCTCACACACACACACACACACATACATATCAAATTAACGCAAAATGACGCTATAATTTTTCATTCTTCTCATTCTTCTGAAAGAATACTAACATCATCTCCTATAAAATATAAACCAAAGGGATGAATTCTTAATTTCTCTCCTTCCTAAATCCTTTGGTCTCCCCTCAAACGAGTTTCAACAACACCGATCACAGGCAGAAGTGCCAGGGACATGGCTGAAGGAGGTTCATGTCAGCTCTTTCTTCATTTCTGTTCTTGAACTTTTATTTAACCAGGGTCTAGCCACATATAAGCACTTAAAGTGGGTGCTGGCCAAGAAAAGCAGTGCACGCACTTTATAAAACACATAAATATTAAAAAACAGATATTTTAAAGCATTAGCATGAGTATTTGTATTTAATCTAAACTTTGAACAAAATCCAAATTGAAATGAAATGAAGTATCAAATCTTCATGTAGCTCCTTCCAGGAATGTGGAGCATTTCAAGCAGAAGTGACTTCTCCAAACACTGACTATCCCCATGAGTGATGAATGGAGTGACCTGTGTTTGCAATAAACCATGAGGCAGAATTCAAGGATTTCAAAGCTGTCTTCAGAGCATGCATGCACACAACCCGTCACCGTAGCCTAAGACTGGTGTGGACCTTGATACCTATTCCTGAAGTGAAAAAAATGCTTTAAATTCAGCCTCTTTGTCAGTTGTGACTGCGAAGTTTAAGAAGTTTAAATATTTTCATTTAAAATAAAGATAGATGACATGATTTCTATTGCTCTGCCCTACAAGATGAAAAATAGTGAGGCTGAAAGAGTGAAAAAATTTGCATTGCATTTTTTTTTCAGAAAACGTACATTTTGTCTTTTAGGGAAGTTTTGTACTATGAAAAATACTTTTTGCAAGTGGAAGGCACTAGAGATGTGCAAAAAATGATAGTGCTGCCTGCAAATGAATGATTTTCAACATTTTTACAGATCATCATTTATATACTGTATATGGTTAATAGCAAGGGCTCAAGAATGGAACCCTGAGGAACCCCGGCTAACAACACGCCATCTTCATCTATTACTATAATGACTCGTAAACTGTAGTGCTGATTACTGTGGAGGGTGGGAAGATAGATGGAATCTATTTACTCTCTTAGATTCCTGACTGAAAATGGCCAAGTAAATAATGTGCTGGCATCAACAAAATTTGATTCAAAGAAACTGTGTAATTTGCTTACTGCTGGGTTGAAGTGACAACCCCGTTGATTTGATTTGATAAAACAGCAAGCTCCTGCTTGATGTGAAGGGGCCCTGTTTCAATGATCATAACAATCGTGCAGTGAAATAAATTTACCTCCTTTATTTGAAATAAAACATGCTCTCTCTTGACTCCCTGTTGTTTGAGAAATTGTGGTGATAAAACAGAATTCAGGAGAAATAAAAAGCAATAATTTCCTTTCCTGTTAAAGGATATCTGTTTGTTTCTGAATAGGTCTGCAGAGATGAGTAAAGAAAATGGGCTGATGAAAAAAAAAAGAAAAATGAAAGAATCCACTCTGCCACAATTAATGCTTGTGCGTTCAATTCAAACACTTGTTTTGATTGAAAAGATGGGAGCATATTCCCAAACGTCTTTGTATGATTAAACTCATGCTCTCCTTTTCGCTTGCTTTCTTTTTCCACTAGTGCATCAGTGGGTCCAATAAATTGGTCTGATAATCAGTCAGGTCTCCTCCTTGCTCAGTACCACATTGTGGCATAATGCTACATCTCTATCAGTGACCTAACACCCCCCAACTGCAAATCCAAAGCGCAGCCCCAAGCCTCATCAGTCTGTTTTCAAACCAAATCACAGTTTATGGTGTGTGAGAGCAGCTGTCTTTCTCTCTGGTGTAGCTGCAGTCAGCTGGCAGCGCGACTGATGATTCCAACAACTTAGACGGCAAGCGGGCGCGTTCAGTCTGAGGCGGCGTTGAGTGTCATCATGGGAGACAGGTAGCTATCCTCAGCAGTGACTCACATCACCTGCAGCCTGTTCATCCCCAAACCCACAAATAAATATCAAATCTAAGAACACACACTACACAATGGCACATCAATTCAGTTCTGTTTGCCAGCCCGCTTCTGTGCCTCTGTCCTATTCTTGTCTGTCTGTCAGCCTGTCTTTATCTCATACATCTTTTATGCTGCTTGTTTATGCAAATCCTTATCTTCATCCCTGCCTCTGCTCTCAGGCATAACCTAGGCATAACCCAGGAGCAAAAGCAATGTATTGGAGATTCTTTGGCATATAGGGTTCATTTTTTTATAGGTAATATAGGTAAAGTGGCCCCTTAACTGCAAGACTGCTACCTTATATCCATTCAATAAATATACCAGCAAATTCAGCCTGAAATAGTTGAGTACTATGCACAGTGCGTGTGTACAGTAATATACAGTTTAATAATTGTAGCTTAATCCTCAAAACTGTTGTAATATATCCATTCTTCTCTCCTCTTTTCTCTGTGGGTTTATGTTAATATCCATGTCTGTGTCTTCATGGCTCTTTCCACTTTGTGAGGGTAATTTAAAGAAGCAAGGGCATGTTATTCACAGATGAATTGGCTCTTTGATATTATCTGAATATGTTGCTTAAATCTGTGCTTATCTTTTTTTTTTTTTTTTTTTTTTTTTTTAATCTATGCTTTGTTTTCCAGCAATTTAGAGCGCGATTTTGAAACGGAGCTTTTCCAGAGAAGAGAAACATGTTTCCATATGTGATGCAGTTCATAGCTTTTCCCAGCTGAAGTGCACGATCAAAGCCAGATGAGTCCATAAACAGCCCTTGACATGCAAGCTGTCATCGGGCTGGACACTTGGCTCTGCCACTGCTCATCTGAAGCCAAGTTAGGTGAACAGACACAAACCCACACACACACACACACACACACACACACACACACAAATACAGACACACACGCCATTAGTGCCTGGCTGTGTTATTCCTCATTGGAAACCAGACCAGGTAGGTCCCTCATGCATTACCCATTCCACACCACCAGGCCACTGTGCAACAGGAACCTGTCAATTAAAATGGATTCATTCTGCTCATTGTGCACTTACCTCTACCCAGAGAGGGAGGGAGGGAGGGTGGAAGGAGGAGAAGACAGGACAGGAGAGGAGAGGATTACACACCTTAAGTAAAAGTACTTCATGTACCAATGAGGCTGCTGTGAGTCTGATGAAGTTTGACACATTTTTGGAGTGACCGGTCAACACTTTGACTGCAAATTGTAGATGCCTCCTTTGAGGATCATCATGGCAGCCTCTCACCCACCACACCCACACACACACACCTGCCGTTCACTCACCCCCTGACCAACCAATTAATACTAACAACTCGCAGGGAAATGCACGGGAGAGAGCAGGGTATGAAGCTAATTTGGATGTGCGGTGATGATTGGGGTATGGGGGATTTTAATGATATTGTTTTTATCAGCCTGCATCACCGCCATGTTTTGGGAACTGATGTTATTAGGGGGATTAGATGAGGAAGTGCCATTTACTCCGGTGTTAAAACTATGCTGTCAAATTACTATTTCGAGAGTAGGATTAATCTCAGTCACAGTCAGAAATCATCTCAGTAGCTACAATGAAATATTTCCCATGGCGGAGTCGTGATTTCTTACCATTGTTTTATTGCTTTAGTAATTAATGAGGGTCGATCAGCAGAGCAGCCATTCGCCTCCATTTGATTTATATCATGAAAACTGCAACGGTTAAACCCACTGATGTCTTTTAATAAGGGCTTTGAAATTATGACAGCATGATCTCTACGTCATTTCATTCAACACTTTTTTTGATATAGTATTGTTATAGTGGATTATTTTTACATTGGAGTCTATGGCACGTCTAATTCTCCTCCTGACATCAGGTAACCAGACATGGCACTGGAAAAATAAGTAAATTAAGCACCCTTATACTTACAGGAGAAATCCAGGAGACATCTGATGCACTGTTGGATATCATCAGATAGTGGAATTCAGTGCCTTCTGAATTATACTGAGATGTGGTGTTGTAATTTGTATTTTTGATGCACTCCTCAACTGACTATGTCTATCTCTACCTCTGTCAGTAATTTCCTACATTTCCCACAATGACTTTCAACAACACCCATAGAACAGATGTGAACTCATTCATTCATTCATTCATTTTCCAAACCACTTATCTGAAAGGGTCGCAGGGGGTGCTGGAGCAGCTCCCAGCACTCTTTGGGCAGGCAGCAGGGGAAACACCCTGGACAGGTCGCCAGTCCATCACAGGGCAGCAGATGTACATAGAAGGGTGGCAAATTAAAACAGTGTCTTAGTAAGGTCTTGGCATTTGATGTTTTGGTGATTGTGGTGCCGAAAATGTCCCATACAGTGGCGGTTCTGCCTATGTTGCCGCCCTAGGCGAAATTACTGGCTTGCGCCCTTCCATGTTACTACTCCACCAGTCAGCCGCGGCATCAGGTGAGCCGGCCGCTGTACTGGCCGCTCACCTGTCAGACCCGGCAGACCTGACCGGGTGGGCACGGTACCGGTCGGTGCCACGGCCCGCCTGATGGCGGCCGGTGGCTTTTTTATTCAAACAAGATTTTGTCCATATAAAAAGTAGCCTATTTTTCAAAAAAAGGGTCTTGAAAAAGAGGGGTTGTCTTAAAATCAGGGTCGTCTTTTATGCCGGTCAGTATGGTCTTTTTTTTTGTTTGTTTGTTTTTTTGGGGGTTTTTTTGGAGGGTGCTCCTGTGCCCCCAGGTAGATTGCGCCCTGAGCGGTTGCCCACATTGCCCATAGCAAAAACTGTCCCTGGTCCCATAGGTGTTCAACTAGGCTAAAATGGTGACCAAAGCATCATAATTTACATCATTTTCATCTTCATCAAACCCTGTTGATAGAGGCATTGCATCCTGGAAGAGACGACGCCCATCAGGATAGAAATGTTTCATCACAGGATAAAGGTGATTACTCAGAACAACTTTGTGCTGATTTGCAGCTGCCTTTCTCCTCTGAGGGACAAACTGGCCTAAATTAAATGCCAGGAAACAAGGTATTATGGTCATTGAATGTACGCTTTTGACAACAATTTCCAACCCTATTTGCTGATATTTTTTCTGTTAGCCAGTTGAGTCTCTCTGACTGAAGTTCTGCACTCCGTGCCCCAATAATGAATCATCTTTCAAAATCACTTAGATGCTTTGCTTTTACCATTTTGATCCAAAATTGAGGTCAACAAGGCCTGCTCGGCAACATGCCTCGGACTATGATGCACAGAGCATCTGCACTTGTTATGTTTTTCCACTCATTTATTCAGGTTTGTTCTTTCATTTGTCACCTGGCATTAGCTAGCTCACCAATATAATATAATGTATATGAAGACACGGGCATGTCTAGGATTGTGGCTGCACTCAAAACATGTTCGATGGGTTAAATCTCTGCCTGTTCAGCCAAATAATACATTAAAAAAAGAAGATATAGAAAAAAATTGAATGTACATTCCTCTTTTGAATAATCTGATTGTTGTTTTTGTCCAGCTCCTATGTATTCTGGATGAGTGTACATCCCTTCCAGTTCTCATGAGTCCAGAAAGAGGCCCTTTAATAGCTGGGAAAAAGAAAAAAATGTCGAAAACCATTGTAGCTGCACTGGAAATACCTCAGAGTGATGTGATGTCATCTATATTTGACCAGTTATCCACACAAACAAGAAAAAGTAACCAAGACAGCAAACAAAAATGGGCCCAGTAGCATCCATTTTATTTTGAGAGGTTTGGCTTTCACACTATAGGGCGCTGTGTTGGTCCAACAAATTGGAAAGGATATCAAAACTCTAATCAGTATGGAGTCCTATGCATTAATAAAACATTAATATGTACTCTTTACATGGGATGCATACTGTGTATTGAGCAAGATATGATCAAATTTGTATAGAGAGCATTCCAAATATATGCACACACACGCATGCACACACACACATACACACACATGTACACACACACACACACACACACACACACACACACACACACAAAGGAAACAGACAAATCATTTACCAAAACTGGTATTCAAAAGTGCAATATCCTTCCTGTCACACCAAGCATGCAAAAAAAATATTTTGAAAATTAATTTGAAATCTGCTGGTGTGAGACGTTATTCACCAGGTGATTACAATGGACGCCACTTTCATCACAAGCTAAATAATTTCAGTTTGGGAATATTACACAACGGATGGGTCCCAGAGGAAAACTGCCTCTTACGACATCTGGGTCGCTCTTTTTCCGGAGAAACGACTTAATTCCCAGTCTAAGCAGAGCCACTGACAAGCTATCAGCCAACAACAAGGAGAGATAGAGACCCCCAGAAAAGTCACAGAGCATGTTTTGACTCTCTGTCTGCTTATATATCTGCTTAAAAATTACAGACAACCTTGAACACAAAGGCAAAAGTGGCCTGCATGCATTTGGAGGTGGCATCACAGTCTGGGCATAGGCAACATGACTCATTTAGTTTCACTTGTCAGCTGTGAGATGTTGGTTTTACTTTTTTTAGGCATGAACTTTTGACAGTAAGAGATAAATTGCACTTAAAAAAGAAAAGAAAAAGAAAATGGTAGGTGTATGCATTTAATAATTTTATCCTCCCGCTATATAATGGACAGATGTGACTATGGAGGACACTTGTGGTTCAAGATGCAGGAAACTAATAGTGAAGTGCCTCTGTAACCTTTTAGAAGCCCCACCAGACATTTCATTCAGTCTCACTGAAGCGAGCTAGACAAGCAGATGAAGCCACTTGACTCTTGGAGACGTAGTCTAACCTCTGAGCCATTTCAGTGGAGAGCCCTCTCCTGTAGAGCCACCAATGGATAAAACAGGATGATATAACAGCACTTCACAGGCTGCAGGAAAAACCAACACTTAAGCCGATAGAAAACCAAGAAAATGAAGGACACACAAAAGAGCACTTACATTCTCAAACATTATTCTATTACTTTTCGGTACATGGTAATTCAAATGGAGAGTCATTTTACAAATGTGGTAAAAGTGGAGCAAATTACTACCGTCTAATGAAGCGTTTTTCTTCTTTGTGCTGCTGTTGGGAATCTTCTTTCCAAAAGTCTACAGTTCACCCCACAAATTAAAAAAAAAAAAAAAAAAATCAGACATGCTTACTTAAGATTTGTTTTGCACAGCATGTACATACATATACCTTTTAAACAGTGAAAACAATCTTGTCAAAAAGAGTCAGACAGCTCACACCCAAAGAGATAAAACAAGTGCAATACCAAATAAAAAAATCAAAAGCTGAAAAAACAAGGTTCAACATAACACCAGAAAAAGAGTCTATAATAACACTCAAAACACTACGGTCAAGGGCTATGTTATTGCATGTAAAAATAAACTCCTCCAAACTGAGTGAAAATTATCTGCATGGTAAAATTACACCAGCAGTTTTGCATCTCGGTCCAATAACTCAGCCTCTGTGCCTGGGTGCACAATGGCTCTCAACCGTAGCTTGTTATTATTACTTTACAATTACACAGAGCGCTAACACGTGTGCGGTATGATTCAAATCAACCACCCACTTGGCCAACCAAGAAGAGAGGATGTTTTGCTCAAACGTCTTACGACATTTTATACTCTGATGGAGTTACACATGAAGCACTAATGAACTTGTGTTCGGTAGAGTGAATGGCTGGTTGAGTGTGTAAGGCAAGGAAGATGTTCGTGATAGAGTGGCCATTTACTTCTATTTCAGATCCTGAGGATAAACAAACATTGTCCAGCTTCCCTTTCAGTAATTTGATGGATCATTTGGTCTATGTGTGTATGTGTGAGTGTGTGCATGTGCATGTGATTAGTGACCTACCCAAAAAGCAGAAATGAGCTCAGGCAAACTCATCCATGACTCCTTGTCACGACATCAGATAAGAAAACAACAGCAAGAGAGCATGTTCACTTCACATGCTGGAGCTCATGTGAAAGCAATGGGATTAGAGGACAAACATGGTGATGATATAAAGTGACTGATTGACATTAAATAAGTTACATTACATCTGATGACCTCACAGATATGAAGAGGTAATTTTAGAGTGGCACTTTAGAAAACTAAGCAAGACCTTGCGAGCTGCTCGCCGCTGCTGGCAGCAAGGATTCTGTGAAGATGACAGTCCTGCCAAGATTCTTGTTCCTGTCGCACACAATGTCTGTTTTTGTCCAACTCATTTCATAAAGAACTAAAAAAAAATGTACTTCCTACTTTCTTTGGATGAAAATTGTACTTCGGGTGAGAAAGGAGAGAGAGAGAGAGGCAGAAAAAGGAAGACTAGGGCTACCAGACAATCTGCACCG
This sequence comes from Myripristis murdjan, assembly GCF_902150065.1. NCBI lineage: Eukaryota > Metazoa > Chordata > Actinopteri > Holocentriformes > Holocentridae > Myripristis > Myripristis murdjan. The sequence continues at coordinate 20,821,659 of NC_043989.1, forward strand.
CCACTGGGCAGCTCACATTCAGAAACTACAAAGTGTTTTCCTTGAACAGGGCAGTCGTTTTGTTGTGGAACAGCACTCCAGTCGACCAGCATTTTTGGACTCTGTGCTCCAGTACCAGTGAGTAAACAGCTCATCGTGAAGAATGTAGTTGTTGGTGGCTCACCCACAATGGTCACACTTCAGTATTCATTGTAAACAAAAACAAGGTCTGCCTTCTGCTCCGTCCTAGATTCTAAAATGTGTAAACTGTAGACTGCTCTTATTACCACATAAAAAAAATAAAAAATCGCAGGTTTTGTCGGTGTTGTAGCGCTATTTTTAGAATTAAGGGAGCCCAACCACCCTCCGCTTTGCATTGAAAAAAAAAAAAAAAAAAAAAAAAACATCTCTTTGTGGATTATCCTGCTTACCGTGGCACATACTAAGACACAATATATAAATATACAAAAAGCACCTTTATATTTTTAGTTTTTGGCTGTTTACTTTGAACACTTATTCCAATTCATACACATATTGTGCTTGTTCACAATGCCTCATGAAAAGCAGGCTCCAATCTATGCTGCTAAGCAACAGCATAGTAATATTTACAAATTGTAAACCTGATCAAACCAATATCCAACATATATAATCAACATATTATGCAACATTAATCAACATGAACCACAGCTTGAATTATTATTTCTAAATCCAGCACAAAGTCCATATGGCCTAGAGCTTGGTGCTATTCCCACAGTGGGCATGCACACATGCACACACACACACACACACACTGTTCCCGTAAGATAAAATCATGATATTCTGGTAATTTGAATTACAAAACTGAACAGACTTGTCCTTCATTCTCTGCGAGGCATATTGTGAGAGGCCTGTTTATCAAAGTATTTAAGAGCTCAAAGGCATCAATAGACGCATTAAGGCATTATGATTATGCATTTTGAAATGATGGCCAAAAATGGTTCTAGATAATGACAATAGTGCTGTTCAAGCCGCTGTTCAAACATGATAAAACCGCTGATTTAACCTTTAAATGTTCTAACTGTTCTTTTTAAAGTGAATTAATTTATCTTATTTTATCCTCTGTTGAGTCTGTGGAGTCCAGTCTTGTGGGGCCCGTACCCCAGGTTCTGTCCTGGCCATGGAACAGTGGACCAACTCTTCACCCTCACTCACATATTGGAGGGATCATGGGAGTTTGCCAACCCGGTCAACATGTGTTGTGCGGATCTGGACAAGGCTTATGACTGTGTTCCCCGGGGTGTCCTGTGGGGGATGCTGCGGGAGTATGGGGTGCCAGGTGCGCCACTGCAAACCATTTGGGCCTTGCATAACCACAGTGAGAGCTGTGTCTGTGTTCTTGGCACTAAGTCCAACTTGTTCTCAGTGAGTGTTGGACTCCACCCGGGCTGTGCCTAGTCTCCAACTCTGTTTGTGATTTTGATAGACAGGATTTCAACATGCAGTCAGGGTGAGGAGTGAGGAGGGTGTCTGTTATGGTGACCTCAGGAGTTCATCTCTGCTCTTTGTGGATGATGTGGTTCTGTTGGCCTCATCAAGCTGTGCCCACCAGCACACACTGGAGTGGTTTGCAGCTGAGTGTGACACGGACAGGATGAGGATCAGCACCCCAAGTTTGAGGCCATGGTTACTGCCTCAAGTGGAGGAGTTCAAATATCCCAGGGTGTTGTTCCTGAGTGAGGGTAAAATGGAGCAGGAGATTGACAAGAAGATCAGGGTGGCAGCAGCAGTCATGTGGTCACTGCTGCCACCACAACCTGGTCCCAGATAAGTAGCAGAAAATGGATCGATGGATGGAGTCTGTAGAATTAAAGTAATCAAAAAGTAATTGAAAGTGTGAATGCAAAGTCACAAAGTTGCAAAGTTTAACTTTGCCAGTAGAATTTGTTACTGATTACAATTTGAAGCAGGTAATCAGTAATATCTAACAGAGAGGCAACCTTTTCAGGTCTGCCTGTGCACAATAACAACTGCACAGGGAGCATCAACATGTGCATCAGTCAAATCAGCCTCCCACCTCGCCCTCCAGGAAGAGGTATTGTTTTGCCCAAATGTTGGAAGACTTGTTATATTCTGATGGAATTATATATTCTGCACCTTTTTCCAGTTCTACCTTGTTTTTCCCTTTGTCACTCTTTTCCAATAGATCAGTGCTGTGCGTATGTGTGTGCATGTGTGCTTAGCGAGTAGATTTGGGAATCTACAGTATGCGTGTAATACTGCAGTGCTTGGAATACTGATCAATTTGGATCCGATTTTTTTCAACTCCATCTGTGTTGTTAGTGGTATTCTCTCTTCTCCTTTACTTTTGCTGCATTCATTATGAGTGTGTTTGTGCTGCTACAGAGGTAATTATGTGAGCACAACAGATAAAGAGAAAAATCCTGGCAAAAAGTTGCAAAAAAATATCCTAAGATAATAAGATAGCCTTGTTTTTGTGCTTGACATACCTTACACGTAAGGCTTACTTTGAATTATTACAAGACAGCTTTCCCCACATTTTAGTCAAATTAACAACTGGCACATCCATTTGTGCAGAGAGGTCCTTTGAGTAATTCTGTGGTGCATTTACTTAAAGCTTTATCTTAATAACTGCTAACCTTGAATATTTTGCTAGAAGAAATAAAATAAGCATGAAAGATTTCAGCAAAAAATAAGCCTTTTTTCAAATTCTGAAATGAATGTCTTTTAATGTTTGACAGCATCCCCAGTTTTTTTTTTTTTTTTTTTTATAATGTCATCCCTGATCGATGATCCCAGTGGACTAGGAGATGCTTGTGTAATAAAACTGGCACAACCTCCACCTTTTACCTCTGCCTATTAATATTTTGCAAGGCACCCTCACAGCTATAGATAACACACCTCTTCTAATTCTCCCTCTTAAAGCACAGAGGGGTTTCAGATATTACGCTGCACCATACCTTAATAACATTTGATTACTTTTTCCATCGGTATTGAGGTCTGATCCTGGGTTATCATGTGGTAGCATGCAGATCTGTCATTGTGTAAGGTTATTGCGTTGAGGCCAAAGGTCTACACTTAAATGCATCCTCACGTTTCCATCGAGAATGGCCATATACATTAGCTGCTCAAGAAGCAATTCAAGCACATAAAACATGCAGTGCATTACTTAGGTGTCATTTTGTACCAGCAGTCAAATCAGTGGTCACCTGGACTCGTGACACATAACATAAAGGTAAGCTGAGAAAGTAAATTGTGGCTTTGTGGCAAAGGCATGAAAATGTAAACTGAACTTTAAGCGAATGCAGCAGCTCCTGTCAGTGTGGGGTGAATATGCTGGCCCAGTGGCTCCACCACCAAAAAAGAAAGAAAAAGGAAGATTTGTCAACACACTCGGATCAGGTAATGTGCACGCATGTTGAATCTTATCATTTGCAGTTGTGGTGAATGCAGAGGTATTCTGTTTAGAGGCAACAGGCCTGGTCCCAGCCTTTTGTAAAATCACCAAGAGCAAACTATTCCTCCTACTGACCAGACCAAGGAACAAACACTTGTTTGAAATCAAATGAGCTTACAGACATTTCCTCTTGACAAACTTTGATATTTGATATCTATAGCCTGGTAGCACAATAATTTACAGTATTTTGGGGCAAAATCTGTTGATTAAGTAAGGATCTGTCGTGTGAGTAGTGGGTTTAAATAAATTCACTTTAATACACTATGACTCAAGGCCTCCTAATGAAAAACTATCTATTTGTGAAAAAGAAAAAGCATGGAAGCAACTATCTACTACTACTATCCTGTGCAGAGGGCGCTTGGCATTTTTTAAAAACATCATTAAGATTTATTATACTTGATTTAATGGCTTTTTAAAGCTACAATAATTATTGCTGAAAGTAGTACAATACAGAATAAGATTAAATGTTAATATCCTATTTTTTTTATTACCAGGGTCAGTCAGGGTGCCTGAGGGAGATTTTTCAAGGAACTGATATAAGTTCCTTCACAGTTTCAATTAAAAAGTTGACTAAAGGTATTTCCTCTAGCTTTAAAATGAGCTACAGGCCATCAATGGGGGGTCTGGTGGTGCATTCAGTGGAGTATATATTTCTATTTAGGCCAGACATATGTTTTGGAAGTAGTGGATTTTGCAACAGATCTTTTTTTGTTGTTTCAGCATTAATACCATCTCTGGATGGTACTTTTGATTAAGTGTTCTCCAGCTCCTTTGTAAACTACTGTGACAACAACCAACACCGCAAGAACTATCTGTTGGTAAATTATTGCTGCATAAGCACCTGGGTAATGAAGCAGAATGCCAAGGAAGCAAAACTCGAGGGCTTGAGGGTTGAAAGAGTTCATGAAATTAGCTATTGAAGAATGTGGCGTGACTGTAGCGCTCCATGGGCACAAGGCGAGCGCCAGAAAGCAATTACTTTGTATTCTTATGTCCACTTAAACACACACACTCATGCCGACAAACCTTCATACCACCTGGAGAATGATGAAAGAGATGCGAGTGTGTGAGCGAGTCTGGATTAGGACATAATAGATTGCATGTGATGGGATCAGAGTAATCACATTATATAAAATGGAACCCTACTTCATTATAGTAGAATTATAATACGTTGTGACCGAGATGCTGGATTGATGATTATGCATTGAATGTACTTCTGAAGGGCGTTTCAGTGTGTATGTGTACATGTTTGTCCTTGTGTGTGTGTGTGTGTGTGTTTGGGCCCATGATTATGATGTGTTCCTGCTCTTCTCAGGATAGTGAAAAGTGACATAGCCGGATACCAACACTGATCCAGCCTCTGCTTTATTGTGCCTAGCTTGTCTCCTTAGATCATCAGTGCTAAGATCTCTTAATGTCTCTAATGGCACGGTTATACATGTGTATGTTGTGTGTTTGTCTGTGTGTGTGTGTGTGTGCGCGTGTGTGTGTGTGCATGCTGAGGTGAAATGTCTTGGTGAATTCGTGTAACTGGCTCCCCTCTCTTTATTCTCAGAGTGTTTTTCCGAGGCCTGAAAGGTTCAAATTACAATCACAGTATGACGCAATCTCTGTCCAGACCGGTGTGCAGTGATACCACCTCACTTACAACTGCACAACTTTAAAGCAAATGACATGATCAAAGGGGCATGATGAGAGAGAGCCGCTTTTGCTGAAATGAAAAGTGTCTGCGTGGTAAGTTCGCAGAGGAGTAAGGTCTTTGAAATGGACATAAAGTTTTAAAAGAATGTTATTTTAGACTATTTATTTTTGGAATCTGTTTTTACTCAACAAAGCACGGTATGACAGCGGATATGTAGACCTGCAGTTCAAGTCCTACAAGAGGGGTGTGTGTCTTCAGAATGAGACAGTATGCTTCCATGCAGAACGCGACACCCTGTCTGAAGTTTCTGCTTTTGACAGGTCTGAACTCTGGGCTGCAGTTCTGGAGTCAGAGGCAATCAGGGTGTTTTGTCTGCAAAACGCCATTGAAAGAAAGAACTGAAGGAGTTTTTAAACTCATGATCAATTGTTACAGTGCAAAAGAAAAGGCAGCACGCATTCACACATTCAGCAACACCTCCTGAATGTGCATTCTCACCCACATGCACAGACACACACAGGCTACAACACACATTCATACACATTATAACATCAAGCAGCTAATGCAGCCATTCTTTTATTCCTTTGTGGTGTCTTTGTGTGTATTCAATCGCCCACTTGAACTTATATAACAAGAGAATATAGGGTGTTTTAACATGATAATTAAACATTTACCCACTTGAAGATAGGGGGTTTCAAACATTAGTCTTGAGGCTAATAACAGCGCTGGTTTTAAACAGTTCCTTTCTGCACAGACACTAAAGTAAGACATAAAATGTCTGGACTTTGACCATTCAAGAATCATTACAGTTCAATCATCAACACACAGGGCAGTGGATCTGCAGTCTGAGTGGACGATTAAGGCAATAGTTATTAATCTCAGAATAATCAGAGATTATTGGTAAGGTGTTGCATGCAAATGGCTTTTCTCAATCCACACAGACAATTGACAATGTGCAACATAAAACCAGCTCTTCAATGTCACTCCAATTAGAGTGGGGTGCTGTTGCACCTTTCTAACCCTTTTAGTCTAAATACAGGTACGCCTGGTCTGCTCTCATCCAGGTAGGCCAGGACTGGGTTATCATAGGCCAAATCCACTTTCCTCTGGTTCGATGGCATCTCAGGATCGACAGAAGTCGCCTCTTTGGAGATGGTCACCTTGTGTTGTTCTTCTCCTTTCTCTCCTATGTTTTGTCCCTCGGTGCGTCCAGGACCACAGCAGACAGTTGCCTTGGTGATCAGGCGGTCGAGTGGTTTGAGAGAGTGCATCCACGGGGGCAGGAAGTCCCAGCTCTGGAGCTTGGCGGGCAGGTGACGGGGGCTGTGGGTCTGCATCACATTCACCATGGTGATGAAGATGGTCACACCCAGGAAAGGAGCACCAAAGCCGACCATCACCCGCCAGCCCGCCAGCGAGAGGCCCAGCACCAGCGAGGGCAGGAGCAGGAAGCAAAGCAGGAGGTATAAGACAGCGAACCAGCGGTACTTGGCAGTGCGCTCACCCAAAACACGAGCCATCCTTATCGGCAGGCGCATGGCGGGCAGAGGATACCACAGGAGAATACCAAAGACATTGAAGAAGAGATGACACAGGGCAATCTGGGTTTGAAGAGCAGACGGGGCAATATGAAAGTGGAGAGGGATGTAAGTCAACACTTTGTTGAGTGTTTGCTGCCATTTCTTCAGAATTACATTGTCACAGAGTGTTTTTGCCACTGTGAATTTCTAAATAAACAAAAGCTGATGACATGAATGTAATGCAATACAATAAGACTCCAGTCTACCTGTATAGCAGCAGAAAGTTTATCCCCAGGGCTGGCCAGGGCTGCCAGCAGGGCTGTGGCGGTGGTGCCAATGTTGGATCCTAAGGTTAGAGGATAGGCCCTCTCTAGACTGATTACACCAATACCTGAATTTGACAACAACAACATGGTCATGTCAAAAGAAAACAAAACACCACATAAATATTTTAAAATTGGTAACAGAGAAGGGTAGTAGCTGTTATCCATCTTCCTGGCAGAATAATCTCTGAGGATCAACTACTCTCTTAGGATTATAGAGCAACACAGAGAAGACTATTACCGTGGCTTTCCCGACTCAGATCGGTTTGCTCAAGTGCCATAAAAATCTCATCACTTCAGAGAAAAGTTATAGCAAAGACAATATTTGAATACAGTCCATGCTACCAGAGATACTAGCTACAAGAAAATATATATTATAGCCCTTCTTCAGAAATGATACCAATACTTTGGTAAAATAAAACTAAACCAGTATTTCTTGCACGAAAAAGGAGGGAGATTTCTGTAATTTAGGTATTCCAGTGCTGAGGTGCTGATGTAGTCTAAAGCCCCTGTGGTTACAAGGATAAGAAAGCAATATAAAAGCACAGCAAGACAGCAAACAGCAACTTCAGCTTTACTGAAAGTGAACCTGCTCAACATAACTTTGCAGAGAACCATGATGATTCTGCAATAGCTCACAAATGTACATGCGTAGTGTTTTCTTATTCACAGAAACGCGGTGAACACACATACTCTGTGCAGATGTTTCAGCGTGTCACACTTGTGTCATTGCATGATATCTCCTTGAAACACCCTAAGGCGGGGATATTCGGTCACAAATTCAACTGGGTCAGATTTGAGAAAGAGACCCTGGTGTTTCTCATGCTGGTTTTGCCTCCTAACTGTTACGGATTTTTAATTACAATTAAAATATTAAAATTAGTATTAAAATAGCCTATTCAATTCAAGCTCAGTGGGCCAGTCAAAAGTTGCTTCTGGGCTCGATTTGGTCCATGGGCCACAAATTGAATAGGTCCTGAGGTAATGCTCCATGTCAGAGGAATATAAAAGTAGAGCGCCAACCTTGACCAGTTGCAACTGGAAGTTACGGCTCTGTTTGTGTCAGGCCATGCGTCCTTTTCACTGAGGTTGCTCTCATAAAGGAACTATACCTTTCAAATGGAAACCTCCGGAAGGCAGTGAGCTGGGTGTGATGGGTCTGCCCCTAAAGGCTCCTCCTTGAGCTGTTCAGATACCCTGAACAGGTAATTAATCTTCTTTGCTGGTGCATGACCAACATCCTTGCTGAATTTAACAACATTATGTTTTTACAAATTTGTTTGTATTAGCTTTTATGTTGTATGTCTCATTTTAAGAGAGCCATCCAACAAGCCGTTATGGGTCTTTTTGGCTCCTCCTGTACATTTCTTTGTTTTTTTTTTTTTGTTTTGTTTTGTTTTTTTAAGTTATTGTTTTCTCTTCCCAGTCTCTATGCTCTATGAGTTTGAAAACTAAGGCCATGTTAGTGCTTAGCCCTCCCCTATTTAAAAATGCTGTTGTCATGAGACACACCCTTCAGTCAGTGTCACACCTTGACCCATGACCAACCTCACCACTGGATTTTATAATCTTACGTGGGTGTGTTTGAAAACTACACCCCATTTGTGCTATGCCCCCCTTGAGACCGATTGGCCGGAAGAGGTGATACCTGCTTCTTTCCTGGCCCATGACACAGGCTCCCGCTAAATTTCATTGAAAACTGCGTGGCACTTTTTGAGTTGGACCCTGACTGACCGATAGACAGAGGGATGGATGGCGATCACATAACCCCCTACCGGATGTTTCATCTCCTTGGCAGAGGTAATGAGAGCAGTGCATTATGCAAAGTTTTCTACTGCACAGCCATGACGGAATTTGTGTTTTGCAAGACAAAGAGCTAGAAATGTTGATGGGGATTTGCGGTTGACCAAGGCCAGAAACATAAACGCATCTGACAACCAAAGAAGGGCAATGCTGCTTGTCTTTCTAGTTCAAAGTAATGGAATTTGTTTTGTGGCTGATAAATATCCGTCCTCAGAGTCTAAAAAAAAAAAAAAAAAAAAAAAAAGAATATCCTGTACAGAAATGCCTGCAGGTAAAAATTGGAATACAAATGCTTCCTCCATTTCCTATGTCTCTGTCTGTAAACAAGATTTGACACATCCATACTGTTTGTGTTCAGTCAACATCTACAGTCAACAAACTTGTGGGAACAATCTTCAGTAAAACAATTCAATGATAACTTCAGCATCGCTTCATCTGTATAATCTCTTGTCTTCTCTCTTTTTTCAAGGGGGTTTAATTACTCCTGTTTAAAACGATTAAATATTCATATCTCATATTTATCGGCTGGCTGATTCCAATGAGCCATTGCTGATTTTTCATGCTTCATTAACACGGTGCCACACAGTGCCTGTAACTCAACATATGGTATATTAAAGGACATACAACTAGATCACTGGAATACAGCAGGTCTTTTTTGGCTTCCAAGGAAATCTGTGGTGATTTCCAACCAGGATATCTAGACCACTGAAGGTACAGATAAATGTTGATTTCCATGTGAGTAAAATTCTAACCAGAAGTTGAGGTTTTGTAACTCGCAGCCCTGGAAACAGCTGCGTTATGCTTTTCATTTGTTCTGTCTGTCCACTTGCTGTATACTGGATCAATGCAGCCAAATTATTAATTATTAAATGAATAATTTAGGAGCATTGATCCAGTTTGTGAGCTTTTATTTTCAAGAATTGTTCCCCCCTTTTTTTTTGCCAGTACACCTGCTACATATTTGATGTGCCTACTGTACATACATCCACTCACTGGACTCGTACAACAGTTTGCATGTTATTTAAATCGTGCTGCACACCTGCCAGTCTGGATTCGAGATTTGCAGTGGCTTGACTGATTGGTCTTTGCATCTTTTTTATTAAAAAAGTTTTGTTTAATGTGATATAGCTTTTCCTGTTTTCAGAATCTATTAATATTTCATTCCAAAACTGACAACCTGAGACCAAGCAAGACAAAAGGAATCGTTTTTCCCTGAGGCAATCTGTGGGAAATTTGAATATCACAAAACATCAACGTGGCAGAAATGAGACATTAAACACAAACGGTTCTGTCAGTCAGAGGGTCATGAACCGCAGTTACAACATTATTATGAAAATGTCTGCCAAACTGCCGGAAGTTAAATTACTCGCACTCAAACTCATATGCATGTAAAGCATGAAATAAATGATCATTTCCCTCTCAGAGTACAAATATGTAGAGGACACCAAAAGTAGAGTGGGAGAGGGCAGCTTGGCTGAACATTTGCTGAGTGCTCAGACTGACAAACTCTGTGTTGGACCAACTACTGTTGCTGCTTTACCCCTGAGGAGAGGGGGTGAGCTGGAGGAGCTGAATGTGAAGACACACAGCAGCAGTCTTGTCTTCAGGCTGGACAGATGCTGGGATCGCCCCAGGACCTGCAGAACAGCATTTTCCCCAGAAACACACAATATCAAAGCAGAGAAAATGAAGTGCACTGACATCCACAGCCCCAGAAGCCCAAGAAAGGGTGGACAAGGAGGACAACATTTCTGAAACTTTAAGTGGTGAATTTCGAGCGGTCCATCTTAACGTGAAATAAAGCTCTTGTTGCTAATCACATGAGAAAGTCAGTTTTTGTGTAACAGCGAAATAAAAGTCAAAGTTCTCATTTCAAAGAGAACATTTGCACTTTAAATTGCTCTTGCTGAATATAGCTCAGTGACAGTTTGCATAGCTTATTTGATCCTTTGTTCGGTCGACAGTTTGGATGACAACATTTGGCTGCACCTGAGTTCATGCATTCTGTAAACAGCCTTCCCCTGCTGAGGTTTTGCAGGCTTTGCATTCAAATGTGAGACTACTGTGTCCCGTCTCTCGGCTTTTTCAACCCTATTTACACCTCATCCTCACAAATAACGTATTTGGCTTCCTCGGGTCTTCTTTCACTTCAATCCACCACTCTGATTGAGGTCAAGCTGGAGCAGGGCTCTCACAACAGGACACCCGTGGATCACATTTCATTTAATGGTTGAGAAAGAAACAGTGAAGGTCGGCCTACTCCACAAAACTGCAAGAAGCTTCTGCTGATAAAAGAGCGGAGGGGCTTTCACTACAGTTAAATTGAAGATAAGTTGCTGAAATAAGTGGATATCTCATAATGTGTTGCATGAATTTGACTGGTAAACCTGAATTAATGACTTCTGAGAGAGCCAAGCTTTAAGTCTTAGTGTTAAATTCTTCACTAGAGATTATTTGTGAATTTGCATGTGTACCAGGAAACCTGTTTTCCTGTGTGCCCTTGAACACACCCCAGTGAGAACACTGTTTTCCTACCAGGCCTCATCTCCACACTTTGTTTCAATGCTGAGACAGCATTGAAACAAACACATCACTCGGTGATGACCTTGAACATTCCACGCTGAGGGAAAAAAAAAAAATGCTCTGGCTTGTTTGTATTTCTTTAAACCAATCACAATCGTCTTGGGTGGTGCTAAGCCAATGATTTGCAAAGGCACAGATGGCACAGAATCTGTTTAAAGCTACTGTCCTTGTAATAAACTCTATATTTTTTTCTATTCTCCCATAGTCTTAAGGATGTTTGCTTTGGTCTGGGCCTAACCCCCTCTTTTTCCTTCGCAAGCTTTGTCCCTCAGTAAACGTATTCATCACCTCTGTCTTTCTTAGTGAACAAATTTGTGTGTGCTTCTACCGGATTTGTTCCTCTGGTTATTCTCCCCCTTATCGCTCTCTCACATATAGTGATTATCCAAATGTTATATGGTGCATGGAAGCCAATGTACCATCTTGTGTTTATACGCAGTTCAACATAAAGCACATCGAGTGTGTCATGCTGCCATTTGTCATTCATCAAGTACTATTTAATATTATTTCTGACCGTCCATATTGTCTGCAAGCGTCTCTGATGATGAGTACGCTACAGAAAGCTGTGAATTGAAGCGACTGAATTACTGCCAAGGATCGAATAGTTGTCCAACTTTGCTCACATATCTTTTACAAGAAGGTATTTTTGAGCAACATGGCCAACTTCCAGTGTGTTGAAGACATGAGCAGGGGTGCAGAACGTTAAAATGGTATTAGTCAGTGGTTGGGGGTGGTTTTAAAAAAGCTGTCTGGTTCAGGCTCCTGTGGAGGCAGAGGTGGGTGGTGGACAAGAGTGAGGAAGGTATTACAAATCCTGGTAGAGTCAAACAAAGCAAGGCAGCACAACTGATGTTGTGTTTAAAATCCTGTCTAACTCTGGAGGTGCAAGTTAGCCAACGGGCAGCAAGGAGCCCCGTCTTCTCCGCCTGGCCTCGTCTGACACAGCACCGGGGGGAGTGCTGAATGTTTAATTTGGTATCAGTCGGAAAAGTAGAGATGACGCAGGGATAGATGAAGTAACCAAACATTTCATGACAATTTCAGGCCAAAGAACTGAGCTCAGTTGGGGAGGATATAACACATCAGCTCCTCCAGATTTTAATAAAAACACATGCATGTTTTTTGTAGTTGCGTATTTGCTATAATTTCATATCAGTGTTCTTTGCCATCTCATATTCATCTTGATTGTTATATAGAGGATATGTAGTGTATGTATATTGTGCACTCTTAATATTCATGTAATTCTAATTCACAAAATGAAATGTAGTATGGCAGAATAGGTTATGGATATGCAAGATTGCAAAGGCAGCTTTTCAGTTCTTTTGTGAAGATGTTGTTTTGACCGTGTTTGACCTGTTTCCTATTTATATTTGGTGTTGCAAAAGCCCGGTTTCTCCTCTGGGAGAATGCACCGTACACTGTACATGCTCACCTGGAGAAGCAAACTTTGAAACTCACTTATTTTTATCAGGTGCCACTCACCTATCAGGGGGGTCAAGGCTGAGGTGAAGACAGAGCTGCTCTGGACAACAAACGTCATCCCGGCACCCACAAACATCGCCAGGTATCCTGACAGCCAGCCAAAAGGATACGGGAGGTCTGAAAAAAAAAACAAAAAAAAAAACACATATGCATCTATAATAATCCTGCAATACTTTTTATCGTCTGCACAGCCTGTTTCTTTATCTTTACACCCTCTCTTGGGTTTTGTTGGCTGCCTATCTTTATATTCAGCACACTCTGCCGTTGCATGCCTGTGTCTTGAACGGAGGCTCCATGCCCACCTGTGTTAATGACCGTCTGGATGACCTTCGCCACTTGGCCTTTGAGAAGCGAGTTGAGCAGCTTGACCAGGAGCAGCAGACAGGTGCAGAGGACGGCCAGGGAGCCGGCCAGCAGAATCAGTCCCACCGTGAGGTCTGACAGCTGCGATGATGCAAACAAGTGCCGACCTGAAGAGAGGCAAGACCACCGTAACTCAGCACATACTGTCTCACAGAGGGACGGTTTGACTGAACATTATTACCTCTGGCGATACAGTTGGATGGGGACTACATTTCTGCCCCATTGTGTAACAAGTTATGAATAGATTTGCGTGAAAGTTTGTGGAAAAGTTGATCTAGAGGCAAGAAAGAACTGATGTTGGTGAAATATGGGCTCTCCCCCCCAGAATACAAAAAAAAAAAAATTCCTGCTTACCCTAGTACAATCTATCCATCCATTCTGTGTGATTTGGTGAGGTTTCCAGTCTCCCCTGATCCTCCCTGCCTCCCTTGACAACAGGACTGGACTGCAAAAAAGTCAAAATCTTACCAAGATTATTTGTCTTATTTCAAGTAAAAATGTCAAAGCAAATTTTTACTTGTGACACAAGTGAACAAGTAAAAATGTGCTTGTTCCATTGGCAAAATTTGTTTCTTGTTTCAAGCTAATTTTCACTTGTTTCAAGTAAATTTTCACTTGAAACAAGTGAAAATTGTCAAAAGACAAGTAATTTCTGAGCTGATCATGTCTTATTTTAAGTGTAATGAGATATTGTGACTAGAAATAAGACATTTTTACTTGAAATAAGACAGATAATCTTGGTAAGAGTTTGACTTTTTGCAGTGTGGATTGATATTCATATGTGGGGCTCAAACTCTACAGCAACAGTTCTTTACAAAATCAGTGACACAGATCCCCGGCAATATTCACACAGACATCACAGGTGTGGAGTATCATTGGGAACTATTGCTTCCTTCCTTGCACTCACTGGGGGCGGATGTGTACAGTTTTAAAGTTTTCTTCAGCTCCATTGTACTGGGGTGATGGGACACAGGGAAGATTGCGGCAGACTGGAAAGCCAAATCACATAGAAACTATCTGGATGCATAGATTGCACGAAGAGTTTTGCATTGCAGGTGAAACGTCCCCTTCTAACTGGAGAAAGCATCCTCCTAAAACGAGCATGGACATTAATTAGAAATGTCAGGCAATGCACTCTGATTCTATCCTGTAGAGGCACTTGTATAATATTCATAAGCGAGCCTCTGATGTTTGAGTTTGAACTCACATTTCTGAGTGTTGACCTCTGCAGTCAAATTCTCTTTGGTCCAGGTCACATTATCAACCTGCCAACAGGGGTAACTGGAGGTGCAGTTGACGGGCCCACTGGTGCTCACGTTCACAGTGGACTGCAGAGAGAAAGAACACAAAGTCCAGAAAGAGACAGGAAGGGGAGTAACAAAATAACAAAACTGTTTGCAGTGGCAAGCAACAATATCAGGCTCTGTTTGGCGCCGGTGTTTGATCCAGTGTGTCTGAATGTGAGGGAGACAAGCCATTACCATAAAAAGCTCAGTCTGGCACCATTCTTTTACCAGACTTCTGTTCCTCATGCTCTCATCTCCCATGGCGATTCCTGTGATCACATGCTTATCCAGCTGAGGGAGAATGGAAAAATATCTCATGTCCACAGAGTTCACAGAGTTAGAGGAATAATCCAGTGTTTTGGGCGAAATACACTTTTTTCCAACTTACCAGAGTGAGACACATGATACACTTAGTGAATAAGACAGCTTCGGAGTTGTTGAAAGGTTATTTTTTACATTTTGACGGAGACAGGCTAATGACTCCCATAGATTTCAAGTCTTTATGCTAAGCTCACATGAAATGCTACCCATAGGAACTGAACCACCACACATGCAGAGGTGAAAATGGTATTGAACAGCTTGTCTCAGTGTGGGCACGTTGGGAAAGGGGTAGAAATTTGAACTGTGATTAGGAAGACTGTCCTTCCATCCGTAAACCAGTAGGCCCAGGCTTGATCACCGTGACAGCTATCCTCATTAGAAGAGCTTTTCTGTAACTCATCCCAAAAACAATCATCATAACGGTGCTTGTTGGTGGTTTCACCTGTATGATGAGCTTGGTGAGCGGCTCGGTGATGACCTTGAGCAGCTCGGGTGCATCCTGCCCATTCTGCAGCCTGAAGCTGGTGACCAGTAAGTGGGCCAGCCAGGTCATGAGGCCGGTGGCCACCTCGAGTGGCAGCAGAACCAGGACAGACAGCCAGTTGAAGCAGTCATGGATTGTTGCTCCGGCAAATGCACTGTATTGGGTCAGACAGATTTCCTAGCGTTAATTAAGGCCAACAATCTGTATTATCAACTACTCAAAATGATTGCTGGTTAATCTGCTTATCAGGGATCTTTTTTCTTCCTTGTGATGTAATGAGCACTTTAGTTTCAACTGAGTGTGTGGATATGGACAGGAAAATGATGTCTGTTTTAATGGACAAGGATGAAGTGGCCTGCCATCTGTTAGAAGCTGGATCTTTCATCCCAAAGGGGCCACTGGTGTGGGATCAAGGCGGGAGGGTGCCATTATTGTCAGAATGGTAAAAATTGTACCATCAAATGGAAGCTGAGGCAGAGAGGCAGTGAGCAGCTGCAAATCATCCTGTGCTGTCTTTTCGCCCTCCCCTGTACGTCTCATTCTTTCATCCATCTCGTTCTTCCATCTCTTTACTTATCCTCTTCACTTTTCCATTTCAGTTTCTTCTTCTTCTCCCCCTGCGCTGCCTGCTCTCCACTCATCCTTTGTCTTGCCTCCCATCCTTGCCACCCACACATACCGCTTAAACTCGGTCCTCTCTGCCACTTGCATCATGGCTATGATGGTGTTCGTGACTGAAGTTCCAATATTGGACCCCATGATAATAGGAACAGCCGACCTCACTTCCAGCACTGTGAGATGGAAGCACACACACACACACACACACAGTCATTACATTTTAGCTCTTAGTCATTTTGTTGGTGTTTGAAAGTATCACAGTGAATTTTTCAATTATCACATCAGTGCGTAAACAAGTGAAAAACAGAAAAAAAAAAAAAAACAGGGCTAAGGAACCGGAAATCAAGTGCAGGTACAAAAAGCAGGTTAGACATGCACATAAATGCACACGCAGCTACAGACCGCGATGAATGGGTTTAGCTAATGCTGAGACGTGGCAAAGGTCTGTCTGCCTCGAGAATAGTAATGCATGATGAGCATAATTACTAAACATGACCCCTCACATTTCAGAATGCATCACAGCTTTTAATGGAGATGAAAGATGCTAGTAATTTGCAGGTGAGTCGAGGCAGCTTAGCCTTTCGACTCTGGAGCAAGCTTTATTGCTGGGAGGGGGCACTAATGATGATCCTCGAGGACCGTATGCATGCATACGCACACTCACCCGCTTATAAACAAGTGTAGGCATTCTCTGTTGTTATCAAGTTTCTGTGTCTCTTCCTCCTTTTACATTTTCTCTTTGATAATTAACTGTAATCCCCCTTCTGGTTCTCTTTCAGAGAGGCACTGGGAGGAGAGAGGCAGCTCTCTGGCATACTGATATCAGTCACAACCACTTTAATCACATAGACCAAAGAGGACAGACCTCTGAGACTGAGCCCATTAGAAGCAGACAGGTCATACTCTTAGCATTTCATGGCCTTGTGAAGCATGATAAACCCGAGACTACACTGGTGGAAGATTAGAAGGTGTGGAATGGTTTGATTTGATTATCCCTTTGATCCTGGTCCATTCTGCTGGATTACAGTTAATTCCTAATTTTTTTTTTTTTTTTTTTTTTTACAAATGGTCACCACACCACAGCAATCTTGAAAAAGCCAGTTTCAGGTCCGTCAGGGTGAGACTCTTCACTCATCTATACTTGGCCGCTATCAAATGTCATCTTAGTGTAAAATCACCACACTTTTTTTCTTTGCCAAGTGATGTCTAATTAATAAAAGGGTGCAAGGGTCTTAAAAATCTTCACAACTAAGCGGAGATTTACTACGATAATCCTTTTCTTATGTGCAATCAAGTTCAGCTGATGTTGCATGCAGTGAGAGCTTACCCAAAATTTGGATATATGGTGACAAAATAGAGCCAAATCTTTTGCTTGATGAATGCGCCGCACACTCTCTTGCTCATACGTACGCTCTAATATGCCGTAAGTTATATTTGCTCACAGGTCAGGTGCCAAAGTTTACTGTCAGCCAAGTTGTCTGATGTGACTGCGCTCTCCGAGGGCAGCTAATCAGCTCAGGAGCCAGAGAGCTGAGATCACATTCCTATGAGCTGCTAATTAATTAGGTCCATATATCACTGCCACAAATGCACTCTGGGACTGTAAAGATTTTGCACTTGTTTGTTTTCCGTTTCTGTCTGTCTCCTAGCATCCCTCTTAATCCCCCCCCTTTCTGCACTGCTCTGTATTTGCATGAGCGTATACAGACACGCAGGCAAATACATACACATCTCGGACTAAACCAAGCCAGAGTGGGTATCTTGTCATTTTTCAGAGCGTTAGTCGAAATTTCAAAGAAGGGTACTGCCATACCATGAGGCACCCGCACATCCACACACACACACACACACACACTTGATCGCCTACTCACATCCAGAGGCCACTAGACTGACGATGATGGAGGTGGAGGTGGAGGAGCTTTGGACCAGCACAGTAACCAAAATCCCCACCACCAGTCCAGCCACAGGGTTAGACAGCACAGCATTGTCCTGGAAGATGTCCCCGGCTACCTTACCTGACACACACACACATACATTGTATAGACATTCATATCTCGGATGAGACAACTACCAACTTCAGTGTTACACAAGATTTAAAAAGCTAGTCTGCCCAAAACCAAAAAGGTCAAAAGGCGTAGCTTTGAAGTTAAATTATACAGCAGGGCCACAGCGGGACAGTGTGAACTATTCTGCAGTGACTCATTTATTAGTCATACATTAACCGGCTGAGTCATTATTAACCCTCTGAGGGGGGCAGCGAGGGTTAGAGTACCTACCCCCGGCTAACTGGAAGGCAGAGCTCAGAGTGTCCAAGGAGCAGACGAAAAGGAAGAGGAGAACAAGGAGGAGAGGGATCTTGGAGAGATTGAGAAAGAGCTCCTTGATCTTGTGTGGATTCCCCGCAGAGGTGTGTGGAGAGCAGTCTGTTCAAAACAAGCAGGCATGAACACTGTGCAGCAGCCAGAGAGACATGTCAAATCATGCTCACAATGAGGGATTAGAAGCCAAAGTTGAGCCAGTTCAAAAACACTATCGCTGCGGTATCACGCTTTGTCTCTCGTTTTCATTATTTCTGTGTCCTGGGTGAGAGCGATAGCCTCAATAAGCAATCACACGCAGAGAGTAAAGATACGTGCCATACAGTCACCGTACGTGGGAAAATGATGCTGAGTGACTTTGTCTTTGCTGTCCAGACTCTGTGATTCCACCAGCCATGTCTATCTTCTGTGCATTTTCCTTTATCTTATAAGCTTGCTGTATTACTTCTTTTTATTTGTCTTTTCACAGAGGCGAGACTCACTCCTCGCCCAGGACATGAAAGTGTGATTTTTTTGTGGTCATGTTATTCCTGTACCTGTCTGTTTTGAGAGTCTGCCTGCCTCCACGGGTGCAGATTTGTTGGACAGGGTTTGATTTGTTTGGTTGTTGTAGCTCTCAAAGCTGCTGATGAGGTCCAGAGTGGAGCCAATCCCTGACTCCCGGTCGTCCTCCAGCGGGAGCTTGGGCTGTGAGGGGAGCAGGCCGCTATGCAGCCTCGCCTCTGATAACACAAAGAAACACCACTGCATCAGGAAAGCCGGTGAGAATCAGTTCTGAAGTGTTAAATAAATATGACTGTGGGTTTTACTTTATAGAGTGATGGATAATTTTATTACCACTGTAGCTGACCGCCGGGCTCCCTCCAGAGGGCATTATAGCGATTGGGCGAGAGGACATGGTGGTTTGACTGCAGTGCAGAGAGATGGAGGTAATTAAAATCACAGGGTGACACAATCAGAGAGAGAGTGAATGCGAGAGGGAATGTGTTTATCACCCACCTGCAGCAGTGAAAAAAACAACCAAGGGAGTCCGGGATGTCTTTATGTAAGCCTGTGTGCAAAGTGTCTTTCACTGTGCCACTGAGATCAACAGACAAGCAATTAGAGGACAACAGAGGCGGCGGGCATTGTGTGTAATTGGCAGCCGTCCTTGATTTGAAGGTCAATAGTTTCACCGCTTAAATCAGATACACCGGGAGGGTTTTCGTCTACCCACTCCACCGACAAACGAACGCCTTGTCAGAATCAATAAGGAGAGCTCAGCATCCATGTAACTTGTTCTTGTCCTCCGTTTCCTGCAGCTGCATGTCAGCTATTAAAGGGACTCTCCATTGGCTATAGAAAAGCAACTCACTTCAAAGGTTTTCATGCTCTCCGTTTAAAGAGACCATTTTTCCCTTTTCAAGTCAGCTACTTAGCCATATTTTGGGGACTCCGGTAGAGGAGGGAGTACTAATGTGTCTCTTAAAAGCAGAGGATGGAAGTGAGTTCAGTAATTACAGTATCCTAAATTACAGTAATTACAGCCGCTGCATCATTCTGATTCTCTGCGGCATCCTCCTACAAGTTGTGATTTGCACCGAAGCGCCGCTACCAACCCGTATGCGAGTGTATGTGCGCGGTGTACGTATGTGAGACAAAGAGCCACAGACTGCAGCTGAAAAAACTCAAAATTCACTTCTGCGTGTGTGTGTGTATGTGTTTGCCTGTTTATCTACCTGTCACATGCTCATCTCCCTCTCTGTCTGCATGGCACAGGATTTGTGTGCAAGTCCAAAAACTTATGAGGCATTAATGAAACATTTATTGACTGTTTGACATGCCAATATACTTTGAAGGATGCATGAGCTCTGGGATCCTGAACCGTGGATAAAAGACCGGCATTCAATCGGTTATAAATAATTCATTATAATTAATTACAGGACGGTTTAATATTGATGATGCAGGTTTTCATTGTATTAGTATGAAGAGGTTATATTTTATTTCTGGCATGAGCAGCATAGATTTTTTTCTTACCTTGTTTCAAACTGTCTCAGGTGTTGGCCCCACTGGATGGAAAAGTTTCAGAGGGAGGGAGTGTTATGCATTTTTCACTATTTATCAGCCACCGGGTTTTGAGGTGTCTAGGAGAACACCTCATCTCTTGTTCATTAACTTGCTCCATCATCAGGGATCTCGCTGTTAATCAGTAACACAAAGCCTCACCACAAACTTCATGATGCATACACCGGGGAGGACGGGGCTGCACTTGGTGTATTAGCTGATGAAAGATGTTTGCTCAGCCAGACATTTTTCACCGACTTACGGACAGATAAGATTCCAGGATGAAGAGGATTTTGCATTTTGTCTGATTAATGATCCGTGCATTTCAGGTTCTCTCTGGTTTGTGAGTGCAGGAGAAATCTGACATCTAGTGGCACAACGACGGAAGAACCATATCACATTTCCCATCATTAAACTAGGCCTTTTCGAATTCTCCTTCTGCTGTTTTCAGCAATAATAAGCCTTGGTATTACATTGTCATTTTTTCCCCATGTGATAAGGTCAGTGGAGGAATTTCAAACATGTTTAAGCGGCTTGACTCGTACAGAATGTTCTGGTGCTTCAATCTGTGTATTCTGCTATTATACATATGTGAGTAGACACCTATCTCTGCACAAGCCATGTCCTCTCCATGACTTAAGGTGGTGGTAACCTGAAAAACTGGGTACCGGTTAATGAGTAGTCCAGCTGCTGTTCTGTCATATCAGCAAAGCTCTCACCCAAGTCCGCCAAAACTGCTGACCTCGTATTTGATTTCCAGCAGCAAAACAGGGGCAGCTCATAATAATGTGCCCTCTTGGACCTGGTTGGTGCTTTCTGAGGAGCAGAGAACATTATGAGAAGTGGGAGGCAGAGAGATAACGGCAGTCCTGTTATTGTGCAGTCAGCTGGACTGGAGCAGAAGCGCTGAGAGAAATCCTTGAGATCTGGTGTGACGTAAGGCAGAGGGAGAGAGAAACAGAGAGCCAGACATCAAGAGCAATGAGTGAGTCTCAGTTCCAGACCTATGTGGTAAAAGCCCGCCCATCCTGTCTCCAGATGTGGCAGTCAGAGAGAGGCTGCTGCCACCACTTAGCCTGGTGACAAGCGAAACATGGGGTACTCGGTTGTCACACACCCCTCTGGCGGTCTAAACACATGTCAGTCAGTTGCACGGTAGGTGCAAGGCCTCATCCTCATCCGCCCGCCAGTAAGTTGTCACCCCGCCTTAATCTTACACGAAGGAATGCCATATGAGGCTTCCAGTCAGATAATAGTCTCAGTGCATGCCAATCTGCCACTTGAACATGCCAGATCAGAGCAGAAACAGCCCAGTTAATTATCTCCAAGGCGCATGGCAGAGGATGCATGTACATCCTTGCAAGTTCCTTGTTTGAGAAGCTATTACTCATTAATAGGCTTTACTGTTTTTTATCATCAGTGTTGCACAAAGGCGACTTGTAACAACATGAGCTTATACAGTCTACATGAACAGCTAATTAAAAGGCGATTTCTGTCACTTGCTGCAGTCATTTGACAAAATGGTAGCGTACAGTGACGAGACACCAAAGGCAGTGTGATGAAATGCACTTCCCCTCACCTGGAGCTTTTACGGCATTTCCACATAAAGCCAAAATATTTAGTAGATCCCAGATAAAGCTGCCTGTTCCTTTAGAGATATTTAAGGTATTTCAAACATTGGTGAGGTGTTTGGCTGTGAATAGAGCAGAGAGAACCGTGGAAACACTCAATAGCATTAATTTATTGTCATTGCACATTCAGCTTGGTGTGTATACAACACTCACAGTACAATGGAACAGCATCATCATGTGTGTCTCTTTGTTCATGTGTGATTGTCTCAGTGTGTGTGTGTGTGTGTGTGTGTGTGTGTGTGTAAGAGCCCATGTTTGCCCAATTTCTTTCTTTCAACTGACGACAGATTCACTGTTTGTGCATTTTCCAATTTACTGCACTCCTACGCTCTTCTCAGTGTTGTTTGTTTGTGTTGTGCGTGTGTGTGTCCCTGTGCAGATATGTACATTTTATGCATGTTGGTTTTATGATCATCTGGTGGTTGGATGCCACCGTCACTTCAGCTCCTCGGTGGAGGACGAGGGCGTCTCAGAGCCATCGGGCCCCTCCTGCAACAGACACACACAAGAAAAAAACCCCTCTCTCTCTCAGATTGCGTTGTGTACATTCCTATGTTGGAAATACATATTTATGCTTTCTATTCCTGAATCAGAGGACTGCACCTAAGAGTGTGATATGCAGAAAATACAGCATAGGAGGGTACATCCACTGAATAGAACCATTCAGAACACACACCTGTTTATATCGCTGAGGAACTTCATTGACTATTTTCATTCCCTCACCTCTAACCCTAACATTAAGCACTACACAGGCAACTTTAACACTCTAACCTTACCCTAGAGTCCTTATTCTAAATTAACCTTTATCCTTGTCTTACCCCTAAAGACAAGACATGCCCAGAGCTATGTGTTGTCCATCTATAGTAATGTGATGCAGATCCATGACACCATCTGTCACATTGATGAGATTTGGTTGGTGTGCTCCAAAAAAGGGCATGTGGGAAGTGACTAGGAGGTAGCATATGTCAAACAGTTCACACAAATTACTAAAAAGGAAGATATTTTTCCCACTCACCCCTTGTGCAGTCCATTCATCCGGATAATTTCCGTGTGATTCGGTGAGGTTCCCAGGCTGCCACAATCTTCCCCATCTCTCTTCAAACTGGCACAATGGGGCTGGATGGGTATTGTTTAGTAGACGTGCAACTGTCAAAAATTTATATGCGATAAACTCGGCAGCAACGGCTCTTTCAAAAAACAATGACATGGATACTATCGTCCTCCAATTTGTACTCCCTCACAAAGGGTGGAGACATACAATTTGCCGTTGTTCTTTGGTAGAAAATAGTTCTGGATGAAACTCTTCCCTCCCAGAGGCTGTGGATTATACTGGGTATCCATGTCATTGTTTTTTTAAAAAAAACTGTTGCTGTTGAATTTGTCTCATGTAAATATTTGACAGTTTGAGCTCCACAAGTAAATATCCATCCAGTTTTGCTGGGCCAGGAGACGAGGAAGATTGGAAACCTTGCACACAGAAACTATCTGGATGGATAGGTCGCGCTGGGGATAAGTGGTAAAATACATATCTTTGGATTTGGGTGAACTGCGCCTTTAAAACCATATTGACAAATCGTTCAGCTTTTGTTCAAACAGTACCCCCGTTTAACTCCAAAATGAAAGAGCTGGGAATTAATCAAAGTAAAAATTCAGTCTGTTGCAATTGTGGAGTACTTCATGTATTTGGGTACACAACTTGACAACAGTTTGAGTTTTTAAAGCCAACTCTGACCACATTTATGAGAAAAGGTCCTGCAATGTGTACATTTAGTAAGAAAGAAGATATACCTTGGAGCTGGTCTACAGAGGTTACTGAGGATTCTGACAACATATTGACTTAGTATAGTGGTCTTTGGACTAAGGATGAGACTAAACTTTCTAGCATGGTAAATATGGCTGGGGAAATCAGAGGTAAACCATAAAATCAGCTATCAGACACATGAGGTCTTCAGAGGGCAGAAAGCCCAGGTTCTCCACGGGAAGGAGCTATAAGGTACCCTGGGTAAAACATCTTCAAGAATTACCAATTTCCCAAATAAATTCCTAAATCAATCTTATCCTCAATCCGATTAATTCAGTTTATCATTAATTTGTCTGCACTTTGATTACTGGAGTACCTGAAGCTGTTATTGTGGTATGTTGTGAATGTGAGGGTCCTGTGCTGTGTGTTATGCTTTGTGCAACCTGGTGAAATCAAGGACAAATTGCCAGGAATGGATAATAATATTCTATCTCTCTATTCATCTATCAGCTCTAAAATTAAAATTGCTGCATACAGAAATAAAATGTCCCTTTGGAGGAGATTTTTTTTTCTAAACTCGGGACTATTTTTGGTCCTGCTAAGTATAGAAATACAACAACACACACCTTGACTTTGTCCAGCTCCGGTCTACCTGGGAGGGATTTCTGTGAGGAAAAGGCCTTTAAGGAGAAAAGAGAGGACAGGCAGATTAGACGGGACATGTGATGAGTGACAGAGGGAGGGAATGAGGGACGGCACGTGAGATAAGATAGCCCTCGACTGAACGACAGCCCGGCCGCTGCTGCTGCTCACCTTCTTTGTCTGTTGAATCTCCTCTGTGGATTTGGACCGGTTCTTCATGTACTTCTGAGGAGAGGTGGTGGTGGGGCACTAGAGACAGAGAGATCATATTAAACAGGGTCGGAATGACTGAATGCAAAGGTTTTGCATATCACTCCTCATTTCCATACCTCATTCATCTTCTGCTCCATGGCTGAGTTCAAAGTTTCCTCTGGAGGAATTCGGTGCTGCGACAGAGGTTTGAGATAGATGATGTCCTTTGGAAAACTCGGGCAATGTGAACGGAAATCTGGAAGAGAGAATAAGGAAAACTTTACAGCCACACGGTTGTTGAATGCAACAATGATGAATGCACTTTTGCCAATGTTTATCTTGCCTCTCTGAGGGAATACTGATATAGAGTCACTGGCCTGGTCCCCTTTGTTTTCTCATTTCAGTAAGACTGATAGGCTTTACCGATTCCTGATGAACGCTGCTACTCTGCGAGGCCTGATGAGTACTAGCTGATGAGTGAGCTCGGGCGTGCTGAGAAATCTGCAGTTGTGGTCTTATCTCACTAGATGGCGACTCTTACCCAGGAACCCTCTGTTGTTTCCACTTGACTGATATGAATTTCTTGCGAGGTCATTTTCCTGGGGGAATTTTCCCCAACACTTTTGTCCTCCATATCACATTGTGATGAATTTGCTATTCATGGTGCATAGCTCACACCGTTTTTTTCCCCCCTCAGTTTATAGTGTCCAAGGAGAAAAAAATTAGGGCACACTTTAAATTGGTGCAACCTGTCTGAGCCCCCTTTTAGCAGCAGATGTAAACTAAAGACTAATTAGAGAGAAAATGGCTTTGTCTTAGAGGAAGATGTCTCCTGTCCTCTGTCTTTGAGTCTTAAATTGTGGACACAGCCTGGAAAATGGCACAAACAAATCAATGTCCACATTGTAGTGAGCCTCTTTTTGAGTTTCTGCAAAAAAACATAAAAGGCCAAGGCAGTTTGCAAGAGGAACATTGGTAATATCAAATGATGGAGAAGAAGGGGTGGAGCACATCTGTGCCATACAGAAGCAAAAATATCTCATTCCTACAGAGCAACAAGACCAAAATGAATGACAGCTAGTGCACACCGACATATCCACACCTGGCCTCAGCAACATCAGAAGATAAGGCGATCACTTGGGAAGCCTGGCCTTCAAGGTCTGAGTCAACATGCAGGAGATTAAGTCTTATACTCCTGTGGTTCTGGACCTCAGTGCAGCCCTGCTCATTTGTAGCTCTGTCTGACATCCAGCCAGTTAGATCAGATCAGCACATGTTCTGGTAAACTGGGGGGTTTGTGGATACATAGCTGGGATGTTGAGGAATGGGATAACATTCTGGTGACTGGATAAGGAATCCGTAGGGATTAGCAAATGGAAGTGTGTTTCCCTAATGTTGCTGATCAAAAGCATCAACCCCTCTACATTCAGCAGCTCCGCTCGCAATCAGATGTAAAGAAAGGATCCAATTGGGACAAAAACAAGCTGTCAATCTCTCATCCTGACACACACAGACACTCTTACTCCAACCTGTGTAAATATTATCAAAAGTAACAGTATCCAAAACACAACACTGGTGGCAATCATTGTCAATCATGCAAGCAGAAGGCTTAATAAGCGAGCAGAAGGCTGATGGACAGATGCTGGTCAAATACCAACAAGTTTTCTGAATTATCATTTTTTCTTCTGTTTCTGTATTGGTGATTTTGTACTTTAAATATGGCAAATCAATCTGAAAGTAACAAAGTAATCAGATTAATCACTGGGAGGATGATTTTCATCTTAGTTTACCTTGCTGATTACAATTTTTATGACAACTGTAATGGAATACATTCTTAACCTATAGCCAACCGTGATTAGTAGTGAAAATTAATGCAATACAAAGAATGATAAATCTCATACTCGATCGTTTGTAGAGGGGGAATCCACAATCTGAAAATAGTCCCTTCCGGATTTGACTGAACTGGGAGTAAAAAATGCCTCCCACACTGATCTCCACTTCAGTCTTGTGCTCCACATGAAGCATTCAGCCCAGGGCTCATTAACAATGAATGGGATCTGATCGACAGAAGTTAACTCGCCAACTGTGATGGCTGACGTAAGCGGTCGTGATGGTGCCAGATTTGATGCTGCGGGGAGCTCCATTAATACACCGCTTGCTCCTGTAGAGCTGCACTCGAGTCAGAGTGACATTCAACCCCTCACCTGTGGTCTTGGACATGCAGAACACATGCTAACACAGTGCTGCATAGTATAGCTGAGGGACTGGCTCTAGGTCTGTCTCATGCACCCAGCTCATGCATGATGGCTAGGCCCAGCTGTTTACAAACCTGTTGTGCAGCCTGCACTTACTGTAAAATATTATGCATTACATCCCTTAGAGACTGTGTTCCTGTATGCAGCAGCTAAGTCTCAGCCTTGATGGAACGACAGGCATTCAGTGAGTCCTGAGTGCTTTTTCTGACCAGCTCACTGAGGGATATGACCTAAATGAGACTGATTTGACTGCATGCTTCACCCCTGCCTCTGCCCCTGCTTTCCTTTGTCTCGTGCTCTCTCACTCTCTGTCAGTCTTGGGGTAGATGAGGAATCCTTCCATTTTAAAGGAGATAGAGGCAAGGAGATGGAGGACTATATAGGCTACGTTGAGGCGGGTGAGAGTGCAGTGCATCTCCTTTGTACCCGGGCTAGAGAAGCCCTGTGGCTTGGAGAAGCACTTCCCCATCAATTAAATCCACATGAGTGAGCCAACGACAGCCAAGGTGACATGTCAGAATAAGATGCCCCTTTGGGGTGTGCGTGCAAAAAAAAAAAAGGGTACATCCACAAACACTGGGCTCATACATTAAGTTAGATTATTATGTGAACATAGACAAACACAAAAAAATCAACAAAAATGATGCCTTAAGAGACACTCAAGACTTCTTTGTGCAAGGATGGGCAAATAGAATATTTTGCCTCACAGTCTTTCTTCTTCCATATCTTTTTTTTTTTTTTATCCTCACATCATTTTGACTGAGGCTGGAGGATGAGGGTGATAAATGTGACAGAGGAAATGCTTTTAATTCTGTGTTAACGGCGTAATTAGCCTTTACAATCCCGAGTAAAATGCTAATGTGAACCTCTGCCTTACATAAGAGGCAAATGTGCTATATGGAGATGTGAATCCATGACACTGCCAGAGTGACTGAGTTTGGCCTAGCTGGAATCCTTGAGTGTAGGGTCATCGCTGTAATTAACTTCCTGGCTGAGCAGTAGAGCATGACAAGAGCTTCTTGAGCTTAATTTCCGTATGCATGCACATGGGTGTGTGTGTGTTGTGTGTGTGTGTGTGTGTGTGTGTGTGTGTGTGTAACGGGGCGTTCAGAGAGGAGAAAAGATATGAGAAAACAGAGTCAAGTTAGATCTACATTATCACTCCCAGCTGACTTCATGCACTTCAACAGATCAGAGCAGTCCATCCATCTGTCACATGACTACCTGTTGGAGACACATAATCACTCCTGATTATGCGTCACACCAGCCCCCTGCAGACATTCATCTAGAAATGAGGAGGATGAGAGGAAGTCTCTCTTGAGCCCTAGTTTGAATGATCCACGGTCTTGTGTGTAAATCTTCATCTTATCGAAAACTCAGATGATGGGTTCCCTCTTTCGGTCAACTAACCAGATCAAGTCCAGCTCAGAGGGGAAACACAAACCCTGATGCTGGCTGTAAACACATCTGTGCTGCTGAACATGTTGACACAGGCTCAGAAGATTTATAATTACTGGCACCGTTATAGCATGAACATGCGCACACGGACTCACAGAGGAGGAGGTTAAAGCACCAAGGTGAGCATGTGGGCAGTAATTGCACAGGCAGTCTAAGGCACAGAGCACATCAAGACCGTATCCACATGCAGCAGCAAGGACATCATGTCCTATAATTGATGAGGATGGGCTCCCCATTCAGCCACACTCAGGTAGACTTAACCCTTTCTTACACAAACACACACACGTTCCTGCCAGTTGATCCTCAGTCAGTAGGCGACACAGCTGCTCCCTGCCTGCCACAGCTCAGCCGAGTGCATCTCACCTGAATCTGAGTCGGTGCTAGTAAAATCCCCATCTCGTTTTCATTTTTACCACACAGAGCACACACTCTTTGTCCTTCACCAGCCAAGCACAATCTTCTAACGCATTGTGATCCACAACGCAAAGTAATGTGTAAGCATTGATCCAATAGATGGGCTTAGTTTTGAAGCACTTATGTATTCTCTGCAGAGCACTAACTGGCACAGAGAGAGCTCTTTCTGGGCACCCATTAGCGAAGGACCTCCACATGTCCAGCATGTAATTGTTATCTATCCCAGTGTACGGAAGACTACGGCATACAACTGTGATAAAACATATCTCAAAGCAGTAAATATTCCCTGTGATAACAAAAACGAGATGCAAGACAGTAACCTTACCTTGGCACTTGTCTCAGTCTACCCTTGATACCTGATTTTCCAAATGTGGTTTCATATGAATGAGGAGATAAGGAGGTTTAGCTCAATTCACAAAAGGCAGCACGAGGCATTTAATGTAGGCACAGTCATGCACAGAGTGAGAAAGACCGTATGACAGAAAGAGAGTGAATGAGAGTGACAGAGAGAAAGGGCAGGCATACACGTCTACTGAGTGACTGTACAAACACACTGATCACACACTGTAATAAAAAAAAAAAAAAAGATTAGTACAATCCCTGAGGGGAATTCAGACACTCACCTCCTTCTCTCCTTCTCCCTCCTTTGCTTCTCTCAGTGAAGACGTGCAGGAGGTGTAGATGGCACTCCTCCCTTCACTGCTGTGGTGCTGCTATGGTGCCTCAGAGCACACCCCTCTCTGCCCATTCATAGCTCCACCGACGCACCAATCATGCACAGCCAGACTCACGCGCATACACACACACACATTCCAGGTGTGTCAACTCTACCCAATCATAGCTGTGTATGCTAATGTGTCCAGCTTGAAAAGAGTCAAAGGCTGGGGGGATTTGTGCTAAAAAGGTATTATAAAACATAAAAACTCCCTAATACAGATCCATACACTGTCAGAGGTTTAGTGAGCATAACACAATGACGATGAGTCACATCTGCAACATTATCATATAGACAAGGTGGGGAAAGGTGCAGCTTACCAAACCTCACATTATCAGCTCCTGCAAGATATGTATGGTGCTGTCATCAGCAGTAAGTAGATGAATCCATTTATGACTCATCTAATTTGTTTTGTAACCCACACAATAGCCAAATATACCCAACCTTACTCCCATCAGGCTCCACGTCAGTTGGAGAACACCTTCCAGCAACAGGTCTGTAGACACACGGAGCGAGTCATTGGCTGGCAACACCTGATCCAGAGCCTATCACAGCACTGCACCAATCCCTATCACTGTGCAAAAATGACGTCATGATGACATCATCCAGGGACAGATTTTCTCGTCCAGACTACACTAAAAGATACAGGAGAAGACAAAATAATCACAGCTAGTCAAAAGTGACGCACACAGAGACTTTTCAGCTCTTTGTGGAGGAGCAATTTTACATTGTGTGTGAGTCATACAGCTGATTCTCAGGTGGGTTGGGGGTTTAGCAATGTCAAATATAAAAAAAAAAAAAACAATTAAGAATCATGACTTGGACCATTAGTTAGGCCAGGAACTGACCTTAGTCAATTAACCAAAAACACCTTGACACAGAACCAACACCTGAATCTGATTTCCATTTCCATAAACAAACTTCAGAGACAAAGGATTAAATTTTATCATAAAACACTATTTAATATGGGGCATACACCTTGTGAGATGAAGACATAATATAATTCACTTTTTCAAATACCAGCAAGTTCATATTATTAATACTGCAGATCTGATGAACCCTGAGATTTAGTATGAGGTGATATGGAAAGGACATGACCAGTCGCTGAGGGCTTCTCAAAGTGCCAAAACAGCAAACAAAATGTGCTAGGTAAGTGCTACAAACACACAGGCTAAGAACAGTGATTAAGCACAGAAAATAGTCTAAAATATGAAAACACTCTTTACAAAAAAAAAAAAAAATCAATAGTGCAACACACTTCAAAGACCCTTGTCGGACATCATTCCTTCCTGTACAAAGGCACAAACCAGACCGATTTGAACTGCAGTTCATGCTGTATGGCATCAAAAGCTATGAAAAACTTTGAGCAAACAAGTTGGCTTTTAGGGAAGCGACTGTAAAATGTACATTATAAAGGTGAAATGTTTGTTCTAAAATTGGTTAGGTACCATTTTAATATACATTTCAGTTTCATTCCAATTTAATATCTGTCTTAAAAGGAAAAGGCAAAAAGTTGACATCCTTTGCGATGTAAAATTGTTGTTTTTTGTTTTGGTTTTTGAAAGTAAGATTCAGCTGGTAATATTTTTGGTTAAGCTGGTAACTACTTTACAATCACTATAAAACAGCTACAGTAATGCCAATAAAATCACAATTTTGAAACAATGAACAATACACATCAATAAACATTTTTTTTTCCATAGTGGATGTGTAGTGTTTTGAAAATAACATTTTAAATGCTTGCCATGATTTTTCTCTCCCAACCCCCTTGCATTTTTCTTTCCTTTCCGGGCTCATTATTAGTGCCAGAGAAGGCAGCAATTCATTCTGAGTCAGAGCTTATTCATAAACAATCTTAAAAAGAAAAAGTGCTTGACCAGTTTCCTCTTCAACTAACAATTAGTTCTGGTCTACTCGCATGACTGGCATCACGGTGCTGTAGGTTTTTTTTTTTGTTTTTTTTTTAAATTATGTCTTTACTTAGGTGCGTAACTCTGCCCGCACATAGCCTCATGACACAGACATCCAATGTACCAGTCCACTTTCCCGCCCCCCCAAACACACTAACAGTGCTATTAAACTGTTGTTTCCTTCAAGTCTTTAGGTTCAGAGCCAGAGGAGTTTGAGATTTCCTTTTCTCCGTCACCTGAACTGGAACTAGACAAGGTTTGGGCCTCTGATTCCTCTTTGCTGTTCGTTGGGCAAGAGTCAGTGGAAGGAGGCTCTCCTCCCTCTGTGTCCTGCCCCTGGTCTGAGGGCAGCTGGAGGAACTGGGGCAACTCCAGCTGCTCTTTCGTCAGAAGACCTCGCTGGTCCTCAACCCTGCAGCACTGAGCCTTGGACAGCATATCCAGTAACCCTGACACAGACAGAGAGAGAAACATGTCATTTTTTTGTATTGATATATTCAAATAAATTCTGTTGTGCTTTTTTAGTTACCTCAGACATTTAAAGGGATAGTTCGGAATTATTAACACAAGGTGGTATGACTTAGTGGTTACGGTGATATTACTGCATGGATGTTATCTCCACTGCCAGTGCCCATGATTAGAGTGGTGGCTAGTGGTGCATGTAGTCAAATGAAGAGAAGTCAACAGCTAATGACCAACATTTTAAGCCACAAAAAACATACTAAAAATGTTTAACCTATCCACAACAAAGTGCATCAATCATAATGTATTCCAATGCTTATCACCGTCATTAGATAAAGTGGCACTGTTCAATTAGCTAAAAGGGTCAAGATATAGTATTAGTCAAATTTGTGCCACAAGCACTGGAGCAGATTGTTGATGCTGCACTTGCTGATGGTTTCAACATTTGTAGCATTTTTTTCTCCTTTTTTTGACTTAAAATGTTACCCATTACTGCTGACCCCGTTTATTGCTATTCATTTAGCTTCGTTCATGTTCACACAATTAGCCACAACTCTGACCACTGGGTCACCTCTGGAGATAATGACCATACAATACCACCAGCAGCTAGTAATTCATACCACTTTGTGTCAATAAATCCCAACTTTCCCTTCAAATAACTGCTGTTTAGTCTACTAAAGGGCAGCTTATTTTCTTCCTTTCGTCTGGGTAGGTAAGTAACATTGTAAACGTCTACAAATGATAAGCATGCAGCATCAAAGCAAGGTTACAAAAAAAAAAAGCACTATGACCTTGAGATTAAGTCACAGTGACTGGAAATAGATCTAGAAAATCTGGCTACTATTGCAACTAGTCTGAACACGTTCAAGGAATGTAGATCCACCCTGTCCTGGCTGTATACTGCTGGCAGTGTCCTACCATCCATGTCGTGGTTCTTACTGGGCTTGGGCTGAGTCTTGGCTCTCTCCATTAGGGGCGATGACCGGGGATCCACACCACCTGGACCTGCAGCTCGCCCCTGGAACCGAGGCAGATGACCAGTCACATAGAAATACAGCCTCAATATTCTAGGTAGGATTGCAGTTTTTACCAACCACAGTATTGGCACCACAGTATTATCATTACAGGGAAAAATGCCTCAGGTCGCTTCTGAAGCAAGGAATCATTGGCCTTCAAAACGCCCAATAAAGTTACGCATCAAAGAATAACCTCCATTACATTCACACTGAGAAAATCATAACCATAACTCATGCTCTTTTTCTTTTCAAGTGTTGAAAATATTTTCTCAAGTGCTTAGAAAGCAGTGAGGTAAACATAGCTATATGTACATTTAGCACAGTGAATACAGAGCAAACTACAAACAGCAGGTTTTAATTTGTTCATGTTGTCAACTGAGATATTCTGGAAACTACATTATTTTTGCTCTACAAATAATCCAACCAATCAAATCTCAAAATGCACAACTGCAAAAAAAGTATTCAGACTTTCATGCTTGGCAAATACTCAGCACTCCAAAGTAAAGTTTCTTTAATGTTGGCACTAACACTGTTGCCCAATTCACTGTATAGTCTTACAATAAGGCATGTTAAGCAGTTTGTGAGCAAAGCCTCACCTGTGTGGCTAGAGCATGGCCACCGGGTCTGGAGCTGCTGTTCTGGTCTTTTCCTACTCACCAAACAAAGATATGCATCAGTTTATACTGCAGGGCAGAATATGTCCACTATGAATAGATAATTACTTGTGCTCAGCAGGCAAAGTTTTTTCTGTTAACACAACGGGCAGAGGTCTGATGATGGTGTTACAAAATTTAAGTGCTCCATTATGCTAAACACTGAAGTCTGACAGATAACATCCTTGACGAGAATTAAACTGGTCCTCTTGAGATATAGCTACTCTAATCCAATCTACTTCTCTCTCTCTAAATGGAGTGAGTAGAGCTGAGGCAGAGAGCACTGATCCAAAGTGAAGTTGGGCCTGGTCTCTCAGCAGTGGGGAGAAGAGGTGAATGAACTCAAAGTGACACAGCACTCAACAAGCCAAATGGACTCAGACATCAAGACCCCACAGAAAAGGAAGAGGAGAGCAAGCGAGAGAAAGAGACCAGGGTAGAGAAAGTAAAATACACGCACAGCAACAAAGAGAAACGAGGCCACTAAAGTGGACAGTGAAAAGAAAGACTCTTTACTGCTATCTGAATGTGAGTGAGAGCCAAGAAATGCAGCAACATTCCCTGGGACCCATGGAAAAAAATTCAGTGAGGCAAAGGGCAAGAGGTGTCAAGCTGCAATCCCAAAAGGAGACAAGATTCAAGGCAGCATCCAGATGACAATACACAATGCATAACATACCCTTACAATTGTATTCTACACTATTCTACACTATGACATAATGCTCACAACGCAATCTCTATGTAACACCTAAGACATGACAGTAGGCTTGTATGTGCCTTTATTTGATTTCATTGGTGTCATATACACTATATGGACAAAAGTATTGGGACACACATCTTAATCATTGAATTCAGGTGTTTCATTCGGTCCCATTGCAACAGGTATAAAATCAAGCACCTAGCCATGCAGTCTGCCTTTACAATAATTTGTGAAAGAATGGCTCATTCTAAAGAGCTCACTGAATTTGAGTCTGGTACTGTAATAGCAATGTAATAGGAAGCCACTGTTGCAACAATTCAGTTTGTGAAATTTATTCCCTCCTAGATATCCCACGATCAGCTGTAAGCGGTATTATTGCAAAGAGGAAACGCTTAGGAACCACAGCAACTCAGCCACCAACCCCACCACTATACAGCTCAGCATTATGCAGTGCTGAGGCACATAGTGCATAAAAGTGGCCATCGGTCTGCTGACTCAGTAACCGCAGAGCTCCAAACCTCCTCTGGCATTAACATCAGCACAAAAACTGTGCGCCAGGAGCTTCATGGCATGGGTTTCTATGGCCGAGCATCCACATGCAAGCCGTACATCATCAAGCACAACACCAAGCGTTAGATGGAGCGGTGTAAAGCACACTGCCACTGGACTCTGGAGCAGCGGAAACATATTCTGTGGAGTGAGGAAGCACACTTCTCTATCTGGCCGTCTGATGGACAAGTCTGGGTTTGGTGAATGCCAGGAGAACGTTCCCTGTCTGACTGCTTTGTGCAGACTGTAAAGTTTGGTGGAGGAGGGATAACGCTATGGGCTTGTTTTTATGGGGTTGGCCTCGGCCCCTTAGTTCCAGTGAAGGGAAATCTTAATGCTTCAGCTCAACAAGAGATTTTGGACAATTCTCTGCTTCCAACTTTGTGAAAACAGTTTAGGGAAGGCACTTTTCTGTTCCAGCATGATTGAGCCCCAGTGCACAAAGCAGCTCCATAAAGAAATGGCTGGGTGAATTTGGTGCGGAAGAACTTGACTGGCCCACACAGAGCCCTGACCTCAACCCCATCCAACACCGTTGGGACAAACTAGAATGGAGGTTGTGAGCCAGGCCCTCTGGTCCAACATCAGTATCTGAGCTCACAAATGCTCTTCTGGATGAATGGGCAAAAGCTGCAGAGGGGGACCAACTCCATATTAATGCCTATTTAGAATTGGATGTCATAAAAGTTCCTGTAGGTGTGATGTGGAGGTGGTCCAAAACTGTTGTCCATACAGTGTAGCTTATTCATCACCCAAGAATAAATCATTTTTGACCATTGCTTGGTGAAGATTCATACATTGGTGCAGCAGCAGATCTTGTTCAAGGAAGCATGTAGGACCAATCCTGGGCCCTCTTTTTGGGAGCACAACCTCACTGAACTTTAGATCAATTGCTGCCCACAAAAATGATTTTAAAAAAGGTACAATGCAGCAAAATTTAATATTGTAACACTACAAAATACAATTGATTCCTGTGTCTCACAAAGATACACAACATTCTCAAGGGTCAAGTATATTCACCTTTAGCTTTGTCAAGCTTTAACTTCTTATTGGCCAGACGGAAAACATTGGCGCTCATGTTCAGGGCCTCATCACTCCCAACCTGAAACCACAGGGGGGAAAAAAGGCATGCAAGATTGCGACTAGACAGATGCTGCCACACACACACACATACACACACACACACACACACACACACACACACAAAATCCATTACATATCGTCTCACTCACACACAAATGACCAGCGCTCACCATGGTAACCAGGGCGTCCTGCGGTTTGAGGTGGTGTTTCTGCAGCACTGCAGAGAGGGCATCCTGCAGCGTCTTACTGGACTTCACCATGATCCCCACTGTCTTACCAGTGAAGACAACCTCCAAGCTGAAACACACAGATGCACTTCAGTGCACTCCTTCACATAGCCGCAAGGAATACTAAAACCTTGTCACACTCAGCAGGAAAACCAGTATAGCACAATTAAAGTCTACATATAAGAAAAATGTATCAGCCAGAGAATCAGTTCTTAGACAAAACTGGTTAAAATTGGCAATTCAAATCCTAACCAAAGGACAGTGATGACTGAAATGATGATTCTGTCCAGAAAGTCATCTTTTAACACAAGGAGTTCCCCCTAGTGTGGTGACAAGTGGCATGCTGTAGTGGTGGGGTGTGAATGCCTGCTAGTGTGAGAAAGAGAGAGAAGAAATGGAGGGAAGTGCCACGGCTGACTCACGCAAACGTCACCCTAAGCTCTAAGGAGACCTGCTGGTCTCTCAGTACGGAGCAGTCCTGGTCCAGCGATAAGGGTTGCTGTGGGGAGAGCACAATGTATCATACAATGAGAGATCATAGTCATTGTGAAACATCTGAACATAAAACATAACTTTAGCAGGTAGCTGAAATAAAAAGGAAGAGGTGTGAGATAAGAGAGCAATAAAGGAATGTGGGGTTGAGAGGATGTGTTAGACTGGGGGAGTCATCTCCATCGTACCATCTATTATGATACAAATTTGCAGTTTGGCACAGTAGGCATTTTTAAATAACCTCTTGATTTAAAGCTCCTTTTCCCCTTAGGTTCTCAAGGCCTGAGGCTGATGTATGAGACGGCGCGGCTGAACACTTACCTTGTCCTTGCCGTGAAGGTAGATGATGACATCTTTTAGCGGGAAAGCTCTCTTCTCACAGAGGCCAGCCAGCATATCCCTGATGGGCATGCCGGGCCGTGTCGGGGCCAGGGAGGCACTGCCGTCAGGTAAGTACATACAGCAGTAACCCCCCTCCACCCCTAGGCGACTCCCACAGCCACCGCCTTGCTCGGGGGAGCGAGGACTAGAACGACCATTCTAAATCAGAGATGGAAGAGAGAGTAGAGATACTACTCAAAAATTTCCAGAGTAAACCTATTTATGGTAGAATTCCCTCTAAGCCGCAAAACTTATCACATGGTAGACTACATACCGAAGAGGTGTAATTATCACGCCCGCCTCCTAATTAAGAACCATTAAATCATCATTCAATTACAGAAAGGCAGCTCCAGCTGCTCAGGCCCTTGCCATGTGCACTGACCTCTATCTGCCTGTAGAGGGAGCCCAGCTCCACGCTGCTAGTTGACTTCACTGACATGTGGGACTCTTTCCGGGACACTGTGATATCAGTGTGGGACATATCTACTGCTACAGATGGAGAGGATAGCAGGACAAGAGTAAGAGGAAAATGTAAAACAACGCATTTATACTGATTCAGAGGCATAGGACAAGTTCAGCAGAGGTGGCATTCCACAGACTCTACCTCCCCAGGATCCTCTTTTCTGTCGTTGCTTTGCAGTGTTGCTCTTCCCACCTGGACTGCTATTAGAATCTGACTTCTTGTTCTAGTCAAGAAAATAATGACACATCACTGGATACTTCAACAAACAAATCATTTCCTCCTTTATTTACAAACAAATGGTGACTTTATAAACTGTCCTGGTTTGGTTAACACTGCAAAAGAGAATCAAGGGCAATGTATCAGTCCATTCCTCCATCCTTCTTTTACTCCCATTATCTTTCCGTCTCTCTCACTTCTTCCTGTCCTACTGTTATGTTGTGCATTTCCCCCCTGTTGATTTACCTTCTTGCTGTCAGAAAGGGTGGGGCTTCTGTTGGCCACATCCTCCCAGGATCCCATGCGGGCCGGCTCACAAGAGAGACGGGGTAGATTTTTGCCCTCTACACTAGCCAAGGAGCATTTTTGGTAGAGAGGAGAGCGTACAAAGCGCCTGTAGCTGTCCATCTTCATCAGCTTAAATATCTGGAACAAAGAAGTGTGACACAGTCAGTGACAAGACCAGCAATATTGAGTGTTTTTTTTTGTGTGTGTGTGTTTCTATAGACTACAAGTAGACCTGAGTCTGGGCCTTGTTGAACATATCAGGTGTTGGCTGTGCCAGGTCCTTCTCCTCTGTTTTAGCTGTGTCATCAATGTTGACTGAGTAGGGGGCGCTGTCAGCCAGGTAGTTCTTATAAATGGAGCGAGCCTCTTCCTTGAGCTACAAATAATAACAACAGGGTCATCCAGAGGCCTGTAAAATGCATGATCACTCTTTTTTTCTTAAGCCAATGCCCATCTATACAGCTATATGTTGCTTTTGCTCATGTGTATTGGCCAATACTGGGCACAGCCTGTGTCAGGAATCAAACCAATAAGCCTTACCATGAGTTTACAACTGCAAGTAACAATCACCAAGTCACAGGAAGCCCATTCATTTTCAACAGAGGTGAGCACCCAGCAAACCTCAGTCAGTGATGTATAAATAGTCAACAAGTTTGTTGGCCGAGGAGGAAAACTGGGTTAGGGTTAGCCACAACTAAACTTTTCATGACTGTTGGCAGTCAGCAGCTTTCCGGGTTTCTGAGTTTCCCTTTCACTGCAAATTAATTTCATGAATAGTCTCAAATGGCAAGTTCAAAATGCACAAGTTGACTACAGCCACTCAAAACTTCACAGTTCTCTACAACTTTTATTTGAAAGAAAACAGTATTGTAAAAAAAAAAAAAAAAAAAAAAAAAAAAATCTACAAAAAATATTCCTTGGATCCAGTTAAATGTTAACATTGTAGTAAGTTTGAGTGTGTTTTTTTTGTTGGTTTTCAATTAATGCCATCTTATAGACAGTTAGCTATCTTATCAGAACAATGTAAAGTTATGGAATGCAATACAAAATTCGAAAAAAAAAAAGAAAAAAAAAACATGATTTGACTGTTAAAAGCTATGAAGCCACTACACCGATGCAACTGGAGCCCCTCCAACACCCACAATTAGTCAGAGTGATGTGACCCAACAAACAAGCAGCGTTCAGTGTGAACATTGAACTGCTTGTCAACCACCTGCTAGTGGAGTTTTCACAAATCCCTGAGGGACTGAAGAGGAAGCATATTTGGGGGGAATGCACAGCCAACAGCAGAATGCATCATGAATTACAAGTAAGAAATGTGTCACACACCTAGCAGGCACATACTCTCAGCAGGGAGGGGAAAATGCCACCATACCTCATCTAAATGGTCGACTGGAATCTTCTGGAACTTCTCGCAAGCCTGCCAGAATAAAATGTTCTCTGCACTGACTTCAGACCTGAGAAAGGCCTGTGCAGAAAAAAAAAAAAAACACCACAAAGACACCACAAACACACTTCAGGAAAAAGGTTTTGACACCTAACGAGAGGGGGTGCAAAAACTAAGATAAAAATCAGCACCTGAATTATTTAGGAAGTCGTCATACAGTGCTGAGGGCATGACACAGACAGTGTTTGTGCATCTCACCGTGAAGTAGGCAACTCCGACGGAGTCCTCCAGCAGCTTCTCAAAGGAGACGGCCCAGCTCAGCACGCTGTTAGCCTGGCCAGCCTCTCCGCCCTGAGACCCTGGCAGGCTGCAGCTGCTACCTCCACAGCCCCGCGCCGACATGTTCAACTCTGAAAAGCATACACACACGCAAACGTTTAGCAGTACACAAACTAACCATGACCAAGACACAGAATGAATTCAGTGCTTTGTTGTGTCATGTTTGGACTTGTTCAAGTTCTTGGAAATGTGAGATGTAGAAAGGATTGGTAGCTCTTCACACTCACCTCCATCTGACACTGCCTGGATCTGTAAAGAGACATACAGAGAGGGTTAAGCAATACTAAAAAGAAGCTGAAATTTGTAAAAGCAGCTGGTAAAATACACCTCGTTAGATTTGACAGCACTAAGTGTATTGATAAAAATCGCACATTATGGTTCGTAAACTCCCCAAATCAACTTTAAAAACAGACTT
Source organism: Myripristis murdjan (assembly GCF_902150065.1). NCBI lineage: Eukaryota > Metazoa > Chordata > Actinopteri > Holocentriformes > Holocentridae > Myripristis > Myripristis murdjan. Next base: position 20,861,507 of record NC_043989.1, read on the forward strand.
CTTGTTGTTGACTTGAATTATATATGCATACAAATGGAACAGGGAATTCAGTTTATTCCTATTAGCTCAGATAACACAGTAACATGACCAATAACTGTCATTAATCAAAACTGCATGCTGTGATGTAGTAAGAAAACATATAGTTGTTCCACAGTATAAATATTACAGAAGTGTTATAATATTATTGAATATCCTTGAAAAATAATCACTAAATTATCATGTTATCAAATGCCACAGAAGTTACAGAAGCTACATACAGCACATAGGACAGGCAAACATTAAGGAAGTGAAATGTGAACAGCAGCTGCATGTTGTTGTTTTTTCCTTTTTTTCTGCCACCTCCCTGTATAACGGTGGTGCAATCAGGCAAGCTTGCTGCTCTCACAGGAAATGCTTGTGGCACTGATGACGACTGTTCTCATTCATTTTTCAGAGCTCACAATAAAACCTAATTCGTGCCTTGTCAAACTTCTTTTTGATTCCACATCCGGCAGTTTCTCACAGCTACATAAAATATAGTAACTAAATTTTGCAAATTCTGCACACACAAGCCCCGCAGACTGGAGAGATACGGGGTTAGAGGTATTAGTGTTGTAAACTATGCAGTGAAATACATGGTAAACTTTCTCAAGGCCAAAGGTGCATTTTAAAGCCTCAGGAAATATATATAAAATCACGCTCTTGAATAAAAAAGGCCTCTGGAGGACAAGTGGCTTTTCTCTCTAAGGAGAGATGAACAACTTCTGCTCCACAGTCAATGTTTCTAAGCAGTGAGCCACTGCTGAGGGATACAGGCAGGATCACAAGATGTGCAGGCAGGACTCATTTTCCAGCATCCTCTGATGTGACAAGCAAAGTCCAGCCTAAAACCAAGGGGCCAGAACTGGCAGTATAAATTGAGGCTGCACTCACCTCACAGTATGTGGAAGGAACCAAGGGGTCCATCATTTGGGTAGAAATGTAAAGGTAATACTTGTTTGTTTGTTTGTTTTTCTTAGACAAGTTGGAATAGTCAGAAGAATTTATTTAATATCTCCTAATGTCCTCACTTGTAGTGATATTTTAAATAACTGTACCATCAGGAAGACATATGTTAACATAATTTTGCTTTTGGAAATGGCAGCAGCTCTGGGCTACACATGGGCTTTATGACCATATAAGGTAATATGGGTTGGCTTTTGGTTCAGTTGTGGGTTTTACTCTGACTCCACCTCTTTCTGGCATAACTCTGGCTTCAAAACACAACATGTCAGCACCTTGACATGCAGCACATCAACGTGATATCAGTCACTTCATCCGCACTTTTCTACAGTCAATGCGAAACTGCAAATGATTCATCTGTACCTAAAAACTGCTCTCCTGTCTCTCCTTCACGCTGCAACACACAACAGCGCCCGAGGGGAGCATGTGTTAGGTTTTCTGCAAATTCTCTGAAGGAGAGACAAGACATGGAAGCAAAACAAAAACAAATGCAAGGCAAGAATCTGATGCAGCACTAGATACAGGATTATTACTAACTACACAAAATGCAGAGAGGAAGGTGACTAGGAGTTAAAAAAAAAAAAAAAAAAAAAAAAACTATGAGAACATCTTTAGATAGATGTTCACGCCTTTAGCAGAATCAAACTAATATAGGAAACACTATGGTTTCACAGACTGAAGACTGAGGCCAACTCAGCCTACACACAACAGATTGGCAAACAGGCATGGCTCAGTTTCCGCTTCTGACTCAAGCAGGGCCAGTCTGTTTCAGTAGCACCAACTGTAGCTGCACAGCTCGATTGGTTCTGGCAGCACTGAGCATTTCATCTGGTGGAATGGAGACAGAAAAATATAAGCAAATACAAGAAAGCGCTGCACTGTACTCCCAACAGAGATACAGAAGGGGGCACAAAAGTTACCAACATGGATATTAACTGTTGCAACCGTAGTATCAGCAGGGTTAGCAACGCAGAGCAAAACACAAGTTCAATGTTTCAAAAGAAATCGCTGCTCAGTCAGCTCTTACGAGGTCAAACTCTCCTCCTTTTCATCCTTCATAGAAAAGAAAATGCACAGGTAGGTGCGCGCTAGTGAAACCTGACATTAACTTCATAATGTCAGGTTCTTCCTGGATCTAATGTGCAGCCGCAGAAACAAGACAAACATGCTGCAGTCAGATTGATGCCAACTCACCATGTGGCCAACAGAAATCCCTAAGGCATTGCAGTTTTTCGCCATGGTGGCCTGAGCACCAGACTCAAAGGCTGGAGTCCTATACGATGTGCACACAGGCAGAGGTCACAGAGGAGTGCTCCACCCAAAGCTGATACAGACTCTCTCATACACACACTCAGGACCTCATCACTTGGGACTTCCTGTCACTTCCTGCCTGGAAGGGAAGTCTTGCCATAGCAACGAGCCACAAAAGAGGAAGTACGGTAACTATGATCAAACTGTTCTCAGCATGCCTCTTGAGAAACCTTCAGATGTGGGCACAGACAAGACAGACACACACACTTGGTGCTTTTGATCTAACATCACTGCGCTTCTGTAGCACGTCGTGTAACCTGATGGAGTGAACAGCTGTTCTCAAACTCTGTAACAGAAATGCTACCAAAGACAGACAGTAACTAGACGCCAATTCTGCAGCTCCTGCACTTCAGCACAGAGGGTTTTAAACAATAAAGCTGTAAGCACACTGCTGCCTCATGATGCTCACAGGATCCAAGATGATATTTGCTCACACATCCATGTGTCACGCACAGTATCTTGGCACATTTTGACAAAAGTTGGAGAAATGATGCATCTCATGCTGCATTCCAGCATTCAGAGTTTCACCAACTGGCCAAAGGGGAACTATAATAACAGCTCAAAGTTGGGTGACATATTTGTTACTGCCTGGTCCAGACTGACACTTCATCATTCACAGAGGACAACATGTTCACTCTTGGCTTGCTAGATCTGGGTTTGGGATTCCCTCCATCATATGATAAGATGGTTTTAACCATAACTACTAAACTAGTGGAGATAGAGGCCTGATTGCAAACCCTTAAGAGTATTCACAGTATCAAAATACCACTTTGGCTTGACATTTAAGCGATAGGGAAGATGTTGCCAGAGTTGCAGGAAGAACAGAGACTTGTTGGCAGAGGTTTTGAGGTCTGACAGCCTTCTAGTTTGGTACTTGACGTCTCATTTTTTTCGGTGTTTCTGTTATGTGTCCACTCAGAATATAAAGACACAAAAGGTCTCTATAAAAGCATTATTTGACACCAACGGCACATTCTACGTCCCGATGGAAAGAGGAATACTAGCCATTTTCATCAGAGGGAGAAAACAGACGTACCTAGAAATCAGCCAAAGCAGGCATCAGGTCAGGCCTCCAAGAGGAAGCTGCTCTTTAAGAACCAGAGGTGGGGACAGTTTCACTACCAGTGAGCTGTGTCTTTGGGAGTTTACCCGAATTCAAATTTGGATGCTATTATCAGCTCACATTGTTTGTCCTTTAAAACACTGCAGCTACCAACTAGGCCCATTTTGAGTGCACAAGTAAAATAATGAACAGCAATGTAAATCTTTTATTTATTTTTTAATTTACTCCTAATTGCCAAGCTTGTACAGTTTTTTTTTTCTTCTTCCAATTTTAAAAAAACATCCCTCTCAACTTTCCTCAGTGACTTGTAGTTCAGATATAGGCTATGTAACACTGATTCAGCCTGTAGCTTATCCAACACACTGCTAGAGGGACACATGTTATGTTTGTGTAGGAAATGACAGTCATACCTTATCGCCAGTCATGACACCGGTGTTAATGGTGGATTGTTTGTCATATTTTCTGCTGCACCTCAGCGCTGCACCTTTCGCCAAACGGGAGAAACTGTAATAAAGGCCGCTGAAAGTGACCATCTCCAGGCAAACTATGACACTGCGACAATGAACAGTGTGAGGCAAGAGGAAGAGAATGTGGGTAAGGGAAAGTTTTTGTTTTTTTTTTTAGTTAATTAACGCTGTTTCCTTTTGTTTCCCCGAATTTCACTTGCCCCGTCCTGACATGCGCAGAAGCTGCTGACCGGAGTGGACCAGGTGAATCTTAATTAACGGTGTGTTAGGCTAATGTTACACCTTTTTCACACAGTAGCCATTTCGACATTAAAAAGTAGGGCAAACACATGTTACCGATGAGGCTATTAAGGTTTCTGTTCCATTTAGGTCGAACAGAGCCGGGGTCCTGCTGGAAAGGCTCTGCTCCGTTAAACACAAGCAGAGCCTAAATTAATTTCATCAGCAGCACCTGTGTTTACCTGCTGTTTTCATGTCAAATGGCGCCCGTGAAAAAGGCCTGCTGAAAGAGTCGTGCATTTGCTTGAATTCCAAAGAATATGTATCTTGACTTAGTCTACTATTTAGCCTGACTTTCAAAGGCAACTTAATCCTTGATAAAACACTGGCCTGCGTGTGCAATTCCCTGTCAAAACCTGCCTACAAATCCCAAATGCAGTATGTCAAAAACACTAAATTTCGAGCGACTTTTAAACCAGTTAAGATTAAAAATAAGGCTTACAGTAGAGGACATTGTATTTCTTTGTTTGAGATTTATGTGGTTGCATTTGTGGTACTTTAGTAAACTGACCTGAACTGGGAGGGAGGGAGGATTTTTTTTGAAGAGGGCCAGCAGCACTCTCTACTGGACGTTGTGCAAACATATTGGGTGAGGCTAGGAGGCTAAATGAAACAGACGTGACAAATTAAGGGAAAAGCCACCATAAAGTGTCTTAATAAGGTGTCGGGCCACCACGAGCTGCCAGAACAGCTGCCGTGCACCTTATCAAAGATCCTGCAAGTCTCTGGAACGTCCTGGAGGGATACAACACCATTTTTCCAAAAGATACTGTAGAGAGGGATATTATAGTGGAGCTGCAAAGCATAAACTCCTCATTATGTAGACAGTCGCACATTTGAGAATCCAGTGGTGCAAAAACCATAGTTTCAGGTTGACGGTGATGTGAAACAAGGCGATGTGGTGAGATGAGTCATATTCTTGATACGTGGGCGAGTGCGCCAAGAGGACGCTACAGGCCTGAATGCTGGATCCCTACAGTGAGGGGGTCTGCTGGCTGTGTTACACTGTGGGGGGTGGTTTCCTTGCATGGTTCGGGTCCACTTATTCCCTTTGTGGGAATGCCCACCGCATTTCTGCCCTGATGGAAGTCGTCTCTCACAGGATGACAACACCCCCATCCACAGGGCACACGGGCTCACTGAATGGTTTGATAAGGATGAAAATCATGTATGCTTTGACCTTTGCAGTCACCCCATCTCAACCAAACTGAACACCTATGGGACCAATATGTTAGACAGTGCTTTCCACCACCGTCATGCAGGGGCGTCGTAGTGGGGGGAAAAGTGGGACTGATTACCTAGGGCCACAATGGGGGAGGGGCCCTCGAAAGGCCTGAAATAAAAAGGTTTGCCTATTGACCGGCTATACAAGGGCCCAATAAGATTTCTTTTCATAGGGCCCAAATTCCCTGGCGGCACCCCTGCCGTCATGAAAGCCCAAATGAGGGACTATCTTGTGGAAGAATGGAGCTAAATCCTTCCAGTAGAATCCCAGAAACCTGCAGAATCTATGCTGAGGAGCTTTGAAGCTGGTCTGGCTGCTTGTGGTGGCCCAACACCTTACTAAAATACTTTAAGCTGGTTTTTCCTTCAAGTAGTCACCCATCTGTAAGTCGGCAAACATAGATTAACTGCTGTTTTGCCTAAAATTATTAACATTATGCAGGGCATGAGAAGCCAGTCATAGTTTGCATGGGTAAACCAGTTTGCTTTGTTGATAACAGGCTTGTGGTCACCATAACACACTCTCTCTTTTTTCCTCCATCCCTCTGTGGTGTGTCATTAGGCCTATTTAGTCAGAATGAGCTTTACATAATTTCCACCGCTATATTATCCCCATGAACATCAACATGAACTGTAGCAGCATTACGCAGCACCGCAACAAGCTGCCATCACTCACCCTTGAAACCATAGCAGCCATGTTGTTTGTGTGGCTGTTGAGGACTTCCAGGAATAAGCTTCATTTGCATCGGTATCAGTGTTTATGATCAGGTCGCATGCCTTTTCTAGTACAAAGACCATTCTGTAGGTCAGGCAAAGCAGATCAGCTCAGTGTATGAGGAGACTGCATCCACACAGCAGGTAAGAAAGCACACATTAAGATATACCACATATGAGGTGTTAAAATGTCAAAATTGACACGTACCATTTGTTTAAATGTTTGACTGTTTGCTGTTTCTTAAAGAGATTTTTCTTTATAGGTTGTTGGAAATGTTTAGTCTTACTCTGTTCGTGAAATGCTTTTGGACCTTGTCGCTTCTGTGCATTGAGATGAGTTTGTGGGTTCATGTGTTGATGTGTACTATATCTGGCACGTAACATGACCGCTAATCTTTGGTCCAACAGTATGAAAGTGAAAGAGACGCTCCTATTTTCTTTGCTTGGTCATCTCCTCATAAGTAAGGAACCATTCTTATTTTTACAGACCTGTTTGTGTTTAATATCAGTTATTCCTGTAAATACATCCGCCGACTCACTCTCTCGACTTAATAATTGTAGTTGGGATTTGGTCTGACTGTGTTCCTCGCCAGTGTCTGAAATATAACTGCACAGGAGAAAATCTGACAAGGACTACTCCAGCTAGTGCGTATAAAAGTCTATCCTCTCCTGTGCTATATTTCTATTTTATCACTAATACATGTGTTCCAGCTGATATTCCATAACATTTCATCCACTTATGTTATTTTGTGTTAGGATACGCAAGAAAACTCTATCTGCTCTATTTTCTTCCCCTAGATTTTTGTCAACCCTGCCCAGTTAATGAAACCCAGTGCATCGAAAGTTAGTAAATCATTTCTCTGTCACTGTTCCCTCAAAATGACCTGATGAACATTGAATGCACAGGATGATTCATGCATGCCCCGCTGTACTAAATCAAATGCTGACTATGCTTCTACTCCTTCCTTCACACATTCACGAAACTCTATAGCAGACGCAGATACTCTACAAAGGTGCCGAAAAGGTAGGCTGAAATTTAATGGCAGTACAATTAACTGTGCCACTGAGTTGCTGACACTTCTGGAGTATACTTTGTCTGATGTGTCACTCCCGTTAAAATATTCATTCTGTCCATCAGATTTTAAGGTGTTTCTCAACAGCAGCAGGACAGTTGACTTGCAGGAAGGCGATACGGTCACTTTTCAATGTGTCGATCGCGTGCCCGTGCCGAATCCGGTGTTTGAGTGGCGGAAAGACAACAAAACCCTGGAGGGGAAAAATAAGAGCTCGCTGAAACTCAAGGTGTTCACCGATGATGCAGGCCGCTATCACTGCATTGTCAACAGCACATGTGGCATTTTCCTGTCTGCCTCAAAGACCGTCACTGTAAAAGGTGGTGAGACTTTCCCCTGCTTCAAAATAGAAACATTTTGTTTTGTGTAATTTATACTGGTTTTAAATTTTTATCACAGTTTAGAGGCCTGAGTAAAGTGCAATCAGAACAAAAGATCTGAAAAAAAAAACAAACAAAAAAAAACAATACATATCTCAGTAACCCTCTACAGCAGCCTGTGTCTGCCTGCGTGTCTGTCTGTCTCTGCAACGGTCTGTCTGTCTGTTCTGTCATGCAGACAGCACTCTGGTGATTGTGGTGATCTGTGGTGTGGCAGCTGTGGTGCTGATGCTGTTTCTGGGGCTGGGTATGAAGTGGAAGCTGCAAAAAGAGAAGGGTGAGAGCCCATTTTGAACATAATTCATAATTCAGTAAATTCTCATAGTTAATTTTTTGTCTTGCTCTGAGAATTTGCTTTTAACGTGCATCTTTACTCTTATAAATGCAACACAAGATATGCAGTGGGTTTCCATTATGCCCTTGTTTAGCAAGCAATACATTTTTAATGAATGCTTATATGAATACATGACAAAAGTGCGTTTAACATTCACATGCTGCTAGTGCTTGTTTCAGAAGCTTTGCACTGTGGTTTGAATTTCAGTCATGGAATGGACCCTCATGGACATCATCAAATGTGGCATTTCTCTCTCTCTCTCTCTCTCTCTCTCTCTCTCTCTCTCTCTCTCTCTCTCTCTCCATGCAGCTGAACATAAAAGGAGGAAGGAGCAGAGGGCAAGGGAACAGCAAAGCGCTCCAACTCAGATGCCTGCAGATAGCTAAATAACCACTATTTTTTTTCACATTCATACAATAATTCACAGTTGTGTAAATGTTAATATGTGATTGCTGTTGTTGCTGTTGCTGCATGTAGAATAACGTCAAATGTTGTATTTATTATAGAGAATAAAATCTAAAAACCTTTAAGTATGCATTTTTAAGTAGTGTATGTATTAAGTTAAGTGTATGTATGTGTTTGTGTGTGGTTGCAGCTGGAGTCATGATATAAGATGCCATTTCCAGACCATTATGGATCCATTGTGTAACTTAGCAACCATGCTAGCCACGCCCACTGCCGAGAAAGCCTGTTCAGTTAAGGAAAAGAGCCTAGAAATGTTTTAATCCAGGCGTGCTAAAACTAATCCTGGTGAATGCTCCTCTCACAGGAACACACAGACACTCACGACTCTGACTCCCACAGAGCAGCTTTTCAGTAGCTGCCGTGTAACGGATATATGAGATGATATGCAATCCACTCCTCTCCAGCCAAGAGAGGGAGGGATATGGGATTTGAGAGTTGATTTGTCAACACAGAAGTTAGATCCCTGGTATAACAACATAACATAAGCCACTGTAGGTCACGTGTTAAGCTGTTCTCTACAAACAGTGTCAGGTCTAATGTTTTCCTGCAGTAATAGCATCCATACCCCTCCACCATATGGTAAAATGTCTGGACTATTTTTTTTTTTTTTTTTTGTACAACCTGTGTAATATGTGTATGAGTATGCCATAAATGGCTGCTTCTTTGGTTTCCTCCATAGCAGGTGGCCAAGGGATAATCCAGGTAAAGCTCCGCTGCCAAGTGGAGATGGAGGGATGGACAGAGGGGGAGGGTGTGGATGCAGGGATGACCAGAGCTAATTCTGGCCTCCTAATCCCGGGCCCATCCACCCTCCCCCTCTTCCTACTTGCTAACTCCACGGCGGTGAGGAGCAACTGACGGCCAGGTAGACATTACTATCACATGCACACATACACTTAGTCCACTTAAGTTTATTGAGGAGGAAGAGAAGGAGGAGGAGGAGACCACAGGTAAACTTTCTGTCCCCTGACTCCTGGCTGACTTGGATAACCACACATACCTGTGAGCTTCACTGGAGAATGTAGCTGCAGCCTTAAAGCCAAACCGCAGGACACACGCCATCATGGGAGAAGCTCAAAAGGTAAGTGACCCAATCAGGAGTACAAGCCTCAAGGAACCAAGCATTAACCTGTTTGTTTGATTCAGAGAGTTGCCCATAGGTCGATATCATTCCAACGCTGTCAACCATGAAGCGTTTAACGGTGTTATTGTATCTAGAGGCTCCTCTCAGGCTGTGATGGTTGGGTTATCTAAATTCCTTATCTTAAAACTCAAGTTTTACAACTCTGCCACTTACAAATAAAGGGCAACATCTAATTCCTTTTTTACATTGATTATCTTTATTCTGATTATCTTTGTATCTACTTATCTAGAATCAAATATGTTTTTTTCTGTGTTAAGGTACAGGTGCACCTTTTCTCTGCAAGTTTACCTGTGTTGGTGTAGTGTGTGCATCTGGGCAAGCTTGCTTAAGACAAATCACATGAATCAGTGCACTGTTATATGAATGGGGCTCTAATAATCTCTAGTGCTCTCCTAAATTAAGCAAATTCATTCTTAGAAAGGAAGAGGGAGGGGGTAATGGAGGGTGGTGGGTGGTGGGTGGGCAGAGGAGGAGGCGCAATATACGTGTATATAACAGCAACCAATAAGCTGACCTCAAATTGGAGAGAGGTCAGTGTGATTTTCAATTTTTCATCAGTGTTAGGGCACCGGGTTGTATCCCACCACCATGCCACACCTGACAAAAGAAGCATGGCACTTGTTAATTTAAAAAAATAGTGCCATGTCTCTGGGTTTCCAAGAATATAAAATAAGATCAGCCCCCCCCATTTGACCCATTTATGGTCTTCTTTTTGTATTATGGAACATTTTACATGTTTATTGCACTAGTAATACATTAAAAACGTGATTACCATCTTGGACCACCCATGTTTCCAGTAGTAAATAACCAATCGTAATGTGCTGTAGGTGGAGTACATTTCCATTCATCTGATTACCACTGCCACTGTATTAGATTAAATTTTTTTGTGTGTAGTTCCTGCTCATCAGCCAACTACACGTTAGGAAGGATGCTGAGAATGCTGGAATCAGTGTACGGTGTGGATGGCATCATACCAAGTGTCTTTTCCTCCTCGTAAGCAGGGCTTACTCTCAGTCATTCAGAAACTGAAAGGGGCCACAGAGCAGGAGCTAAGGATAGTGCTGCTGGGCCTGGACAACGCCGGCAAGACCACCCTGCTGAAGAGTCTCGCCTCGGAAGACGTTAACACCATCACACCCACACAGGTCAGGGAGAGGTGCCTGCTTGCATACACACACATAATGTTACAACACAATTAAGTGAGGAAACACATTGGCAGGCATGTCTTCTGTGCCCTTCAGTTTACTTAATGTGTCCCTTCATGAAGTTCTGTTGCAAATTTCTTTTATATTATTACCTGGTGTCCATCATGGAATTGAAAATACACCAAGTACAATGTGTAAAAGTGTTATTATCAACCAAGGACTCCTAAAATGCTTGCTGCTATATGCTGTGCTATATGCCAGTATTGCAAAAGGCAGAGGCATTCTATCTCAGCTAATGAGACCAGCTGATTCTTGCGTGTCTAAGAGTCGGATGACCTTTCTGTTCCTGTTAAATGATTGGCCTTACGGTGCACCTATTACAGGTGCACCTACCAAGAGGGTTAATGATGTGAGGATGTTAGATCAACCTGTTAGATGTTAAATAACCTTTCATTAGGAGATAAACCATGGTCTCACATGACCATCTGGATTTATACACTCTCACAAGACATTGTCTCTGAGAAGATCCCAATGATGTGTTTTTCTTCATCAGCCCCTTCCGATGAGATTATGCAACTGCTAATATCATTATCTAATAGTCTTGCATTACTCTCACAAGACAAGACATACAGCAGACATGATGCTAGGTCCTGGGCGAATGTGACATCCCATCAAACAACGGGGTTAGTGGATGCAGTGCAGTAGTGATGGCAACAGTTACCGCAAAACTAAATCAAACCTGACACATAAACACACAGTGCTGCTGATCCTTCCAGCCTTATCCTCAGATTTGCTCCTCAGCTAGCCTTCAGGATAATGTTGTTACACAACCTTGCCCGGCTGAGCTAGAAAGAGCTGTGTTATGAAAAAAGATTGAGGCTTAACACACTGACCAACTCACCAGAATAGTCCGTTTCCTTAAAAGCACCTCGAGTACCTGTTGCACTCCCGCCGATACAAAGGAGGCCACAGTAAAGGGTATCATAGCGCATTTCTGTGGCTCAGAGTGTGCGATCTGAAAAGGTGCTACAATAATGTTGACGTGGCAGCAGCGATATCTAACCCCCGCTTTGTATTTGCCTGCAGGGTTTTAACATAAAGAGCGTGGCCTCTCACGGCATGAAACTAAATGTGTGGGACATTGGGGGACAGAGGAAGATCAGGCCCTTCTGGAAAAAGTACCTGGAAAACACAGACCTGTTGGTGAGTGAGTAAGCATGGATCCCTTTCAGTTCATTTCACACTTAATTGCTTCCAGAGGGAAAAGGGTCCTCGGTTAAATAGATGTGATAAAAAGCAAGGAAAACATAGAAGCACAAGTAAACACATAAAAAAATTGTCACAGCATATGCCACACAAACATAAGCTGACAAGACAACACATGTAGTCAACAACTCGATACGCTGCAGTACAACACATTGTTTCATGTGCAAACTAAGAAGTGGTAGTAATTAAATCTTGATAAAGTCCCTTGGTGTTGACACATAAGAGTTGTGGATTTTTTTTTAATGTGCCAACTGTATCTTCTGCCTTTAATTGTGTCTGAGTTGTGCTGTATACAGTAGCAGCAGCATGATAAGAGTCACTGCGACCTTTAGAAATTTGCTCAATGAACAGGCCATTTTGACATGAATAGCAGGGTAAACATGGGTGTTACTGATGACATTAATGAATGTTGTGTTCCATTCAGGTCTAACAGAGTCAAGGTCCTGGTGTTGTTGATGCTGGTTCACTGGAAAGACTCTGCAACACTCAAATGAAACAGAACCTTAATGGCATCAGTAACACCCATGTTTACCCTGCTATTTCATGTCAAAATGGCTGCTGTGAAAAGGGTCTGTTGTTCACATTTCCGCATGTAAGAGTGTGATTCCATTGCTTTTTATTTGCTCTTTCAGATCTATGTTATCGACAGCGCAGACAAGAAGCGGTTTGAGGAGACTGGACTGGTAAGCCCGATGGAGTTTGAATCTCTGACAACGTTCACATTAAGAATCAGCTGAAAGTAAAAATTCACCCAGAACAGAGATCAGATATGGGTTATGAAATTAGAAAATTAGAAAATTAACCAAACTCTGTGTGTATGTATGTGTGTGTTTTTGCAGGAGCTGTCCGAACTGATCGATGAGGAGAACCTAAAAGGTGTTCCCGTGCTTGTCTTCGCCAACAAGCAGGATCTGGCTACGGCGTCACCGGCCAGTGAGATCGCTGAGGGGCTCAACCTGCACACGTACCGGGACCGGGAGTGGCAGATTCAGGCGTGCTCAGCCGTGTCGGGGGAGGGAGTTCAGGTCAGACACACTTCCAGCTTTGGTTCATCAGTATCTCCTCAGTCAGGGTGTGAAAGCTTGTCTTAATAATAGCTTAATTCGATCCACGATTCCCTAGTTGCGGATTCGATTTAAGAACAAATTGGAGGTGTCGTTTGAATGAGTCAGTTCAATTTGAATTTGTAAACCATGGTTTTGAGTCATCAATTTGATTCAGTACTTTGAGCCAAAATTATGCATACATTAAATAAATCCGCACAATACTTGAAGGCTATGTGTATTCTTCTGAAATCTTTAAAAATCAGGCAGCGTAATTACAAACAGCAGTCATTTAAAACAAAAGAAAGAAACATTATGGAGAAAAATTATCATTGTCAAACGTCCAGTTCAATTGGGAATAATTCAGTTCCAAGCATTTCATATCAATTCAGGTCAAAGCCACAGTCATTTTTTAAGTTGTTTCTTTTATCAGAGTGATGAATTCTTAACCATGCAATGAATGAATCATTACACCCCTACTCCTCAGATATAAGTCAGCTCACTGAAAATGACATGCGGCCTTTCAACAGAAATTAAGAAAGTGCTCTGAAAATTAAGCGGTATGATAATTTACATCAATCTTAAAAACTGTAGCGCTGCCGCTCAGCAGCCTCTTTGACTTCTTGTGTTTGATCAGCTTTTTATCCCCAAAATGCCTAAATCTGTAAAACGGATTTTGACGGTTTTATTCTCACCTCTTCCACCAGGATGGGATGAACTGGATTTGTAACAACATTGTAAATAAGAAGAAATGAACCAGCCGCTCTGACCACGTCGACCAGGGTGGTACAGACAATCGGCATCACCGCTATTTTTACACGACCTGGCTGTGATGATATTTATGTGATGGATCAAGAAAACATTTCATCTCACAAAGTTTTCAGATCAGCTATAATGTTTCAATTTGAGAAGATCCTGCCTCCCCTCACAGATTTGAATGATCGTTTGTTTTTATGTTTTCTTTCATTTTTATGAACATTTACAAACATAGCCACTTCAATGAAATTCTTTAGCTGCAGCAAATGAATTAGGCACTAATTAATCACCATTTTATGATTTAAATGTATGTTTTTATTTTCCTTAACACCCCTCCTCTGGAGAATCTGTGTGCTTTCTTACTTATGTTACCCACGGTGAGAGAACCAAACTGAGTGTGTAGCCATGTCACGCTGTTGGGGTTAGGCACTTACATAGAAACCAGTCCCGTGTGAGTGCAAAGCATGTGTGTACTGTGTTGAAGTGTCTTGAGATTTTTGACAATAAAAGAATTAGTCATTTCTGCCATCTTGCCTTCTTGTTTTCACACCCCAAATAATCACCATCAGTTTCTGTTGTGCCAGAGGTTGAAGAAAAGTCTCAGAGCCCGGGACCCAGGAGCCCAGGGGCCGGCTTTCATTTTCATTTAACCCTCTGGACAAAAACACCAAAATGTTTAAAATAAAACGTAAAAATGTGCTACTTTGGCCTGTGAAGATGCATTTGTTGGTGTTTGTGGGGTATGTTATTTAAAGCAAATTTAAATCTTTTTTTTTTTCCACAGGTCAAAAGTAAGAATTTTTAGACAATTAATTTTTAGAAAATATTTTTTAGACAACAAAACATAAAAAATGCATCATCGCACATCATAACTATTAATATATCTATATCTATATCTTGTTTTGTTGCGAGCGTGTCAAAATGAACATCCGTCCTTGGGTTCATGTGTTTGATTAATGTTATCAAGTTCTAACCACACGCACACACACATACACAAACAATAATGTATTAATACTCTAATACTGATTGATTGACTGATTGATTGATAGATGCGTGAATGCCTCCCTGAGTGACGGGAGCAGCAGTAACAAAGTGATCCACTGAGCTCAGCTGTCGACTTGCTTTATTTCTTCAGTGAGCTGACAAGCACGTGCATCGTAGAGCGGGAGGGCGAGGCACTAATTGAAAGGAAGGAGGAAGAAAGAGAAGAGAATTTACAATGATATGCTCACGGTGCAGAACAAGATATGAAATCTACAAGGCACAGCGGACTAAACAGTGCAGGAAATGACATGCAGAGAGTAATTTTCGGGAGACTTTTCTCGAAATCTTTGTTGATGCTGGGAACAAATCCCTTGTCACAGAGGCACTCGGCCATGTCATGCACCTTCTTGTTGATCGCCCCATCATCAGCTCCTGGTTTTCCTCAGGAGAAATATCAGCGCCTCGTTGGTCTCAGGCAGAGGTTTTCAAACTTTTTCATATTGCAGACCCCAAAGGTGACTTTCATTAAGGTACACAGGACACAACTCCATCTGAAGTGATTTTAGGGACACTGACATGAAAATATATTGGTTGGTGTGAAGATGTCATGTAACCCTAAACCCTAACCCTACTAACAAATGGATTCAAACTGGTAAGACCGAAATGTAATGTTAAAATAATAAGTCAATAGCAATTTCTCGTGGATTAAATCCTAGTGAAAACAGATTATTCTTTTTACGGAAATGCCCCTCGAGGACCACAGGGAAAACCCTCTTCACCTTCAGATCTGAAGTCCACAAAGTGCTTGTCCATCCATGCCTGAAAACAAGGATCACGCTTCATCTGCTAAAAGTTTTCTCTTGGGGCCACAGCTGCCAGACCCTGAGCCACACACACACACACACACACATATACACCCTCACATCCTTGGAAGCCAATAATGCCTGCATCCTCCAGCTATTTGTCCCTGAGAGCGACCTTGATGTAGTCGTTCCACTCGGCCATTTTGGCTCCGCTCAGCTGCAGTTGGGTTTAATGGATCTTTTGTTTTTATTGTCTGGAGCTCTAATTAACCATCTGAAAGCACTCTAAAATCACAACCACTAGCAGGCTATTGTCTGCGTCTCCTTCTACATGAAATTATGCTAATGAATACTTTTGTGTTTTGTCGTCTGGTGTTTATAAGTGCTTAGGAAAAAAAAAAACAGGTCTTTGGTTTTGCTTGCAAAGTGTTTCCATAGTGATTGAATTGGAGTATGTGTGGAATAATTGACTAATTTCTATGGTGACTAAAAATTTGGAGAGAATACTAAAGGCTGTTTGTTGTACCCAGGCAAAAACTCCTGTGTGGGGAGAGCAGCAGGGGGTGTGAGACCAATTACAACTTGTACCCAAGGATCACTGTGGCTGTTGGAGAGAGTCTAGACTGCACAGGAGCTGGGCTCTTGGTGATAGGAGTTCATATTTTCCGGCGGTGTGCTTCGTGCTCCCTGTCTTGCCAACAGATGGCAGTATTAGAGAGCCTGACAGGCTTCCTCTTTGCAAATCAGAGATTTGACACACACCGATTTCAGCAGCTCTGTTTGCTGCTCCAAATCCCAGGCTTGATCCTGCATGTATTTTTTTTTTTACCCTTTCACAGTCACTATTAGCTTCAGAAGCACAGCCTATTAAAACCAGATGGGCTACAGGTGGTGGGGGTGCTGATAGTATTAACAGAGCTTATATTACAAACCTGCTCCTCTGGTGGGAAAACATCAACATAAAAGCTCAAGGTGTCACTGATCAGTTACCGGTGTATCAAGCCTCAAAGCCCCCCTCCCCTGTGTGAAATGATGTCACTCCCATGCTCATGGCCCCTCAAAAAGGGTTACCATGGTAACCCTGCCTGTCGTGGTCCTCCAGCCACCTCTCTCCTTTAGTCCAGCCTTCCCTCTGTTGTGCTCCACTTCTTTTATTTCCCTCTGGCTCTGCTCATCAAAAGAAGCCCCTGAGTCCTGCACAAAGACACAGGACACCTTTACATAAAGAAACTTCTGGTAAGAAGAAGAAAGAAAAGAAAAAAAAAACAATTTCTGTTTGCTGTGGCCGTGTCTGCTTGCTAGGAAGTTAAGCTGCTGCTTTTGAAGAGACGGAGGTAGGTGATGTATCTATATACTGAAAGATGGGAGGCATGTTTTGCAACCATGGCTTAACACTGCCCAGCAGCTCATTATACCAACTTATAAACAAATGGTACAAGCCACTATGTTCATTTGATGCTGTTCTTTTTTCACCTGTTGACACAAATATCTCACTTTTAACACCACTTGAATTTATCGAGTTTTACTGCAGAATCCTGTTGCTGTGCATGGCCATATGTGTGCATATAGCAAACTGTTACCAATTACAAATAATGCTTTCCTCCCTAAAGCTGAAACTGAAGACCAGCAACTCACTGCAAGGGGGCAAAACTCCTCCTGTCATGTCGGACGTCCCCTCCATGGCCTCCATGAACCCACTGACAGTCACTCCTGACCCCGGTCCTGACCCGTCCAGGCTGACATCAGGCCTCCCGACCACCACGCTCCTCCCGTGGGAAGAGCAGAATATGCAAGTGCATACAGTGCTGATCATCATCATTTTTTGCGTGGTCTGCTTCCTCCTCCTTGTGGCCTTCTTCTATGCCTTCTGTTTCCGCTGCTCCATCGGTCCGTCCCAGAAAGGCTCGCAGATGGCCCGCGGATGCAGCCTAGAGCGCGAGGACGCCACCTTCAGGCGCAGCTCCTCTGATGTCCAGTCAGTGGGCAACGTGGTCTGACGTATTGATATCTGACTGTAAGGTGTCCTGTCGCTGTATTTGTGTGATGAGTACACTCTGTGCACAGGGCCAAATAGATCTGCACATCTGCATCCAAAGGCAAAGAGTGAGCCAAGTTTCCTAAAACCAGAACATGACATTTGATAGACTTGTTTTATCGATCTCTTTCTCTTTATTGATCTTGACTCTCAGATTACCAGGGAAATAACTGAACAGACAACTACCAAAAATAAGTTTAATTTATTTTGAAGTTAAGGAATGCAATGGTTTGTTTATGAGGTTTGTTACTGAAACTATGAGTTTGTTTAGTTATGAAATTGCAAATGCCCAGACACACACACTGCAAGACATTTCCATCTTAACAATTCATTTAATCTCATATTCAGGGTTAAATCTTCTATATTAATAATTATAAAAAAAAAAAAAAAAAAAAAAAAAAATCTGTCAGTGGGATGAGCAGTGTTGGAAAGGGTACCACAAATTCCTACTCAAGTAGAGGTACTATTAACTTGCTGACATTTTAATTAAGTAGAAGTACTGCTGTAAAAGTCTCCTTAAGTAAAAATAAAAACTAGCTCATCTAAAATGTACTTGGAGTTACTTTTTCAAAACAATAACTGTGTTAGGTGTGATCTTTTTCATGCAGTCATAAAAGGATGAGAGTACATGGTTCAAACTCGATTCTTTTCAAAGTGCTTGTGCAAAAATGGTAATTTTTCATTGTGCAGAGTGGGAATGGTTTATATCAAGATCTTTATAATATGTGTTAGTTACTAGGTGATATTGCCATCATAAGACTTTACACAATGTTTATTAACACTAAAAAGTATTAAAAACACTATATAAGTGTATTAATAATAGCACCATGAACACATTTATTTTAGATTATAAGGCATCAATAAGCAGCTTCCACATCTGGAATGAGCACTACATTTGGACAAAGGTCAGCATAGTTAAACCTAACCTTTCCCTAACCTTAACCAAGAGGTTCTGTTGCCTAAACCTAACCTTTACCATGTTCTAAGAAAAACAAGATTTTAATACCAAATATGAGACTGAAGGACTTGTTGGATGGAGATGTTTTTGCAGTGTGCAACCCCAACAAAATGAATTTGCATGGTCAAAGAATGACAAAAAAATGTGGTCTGTGGAAAAAAAAAAAAAAAATATTGCAGAAAAAAAAAATGTGTAAATGTGTATGTGGCTGTAAATGTCAAAGCATTCTCGAGTGGGAGGAGAAACAATAACAAAACCGATCCACTCTGGCTCAGCTGTCATCTTGCTTTATTTCCTCACCGAGCTGACAAGCACACACATTGTGCAGTGGCTGGGTGTTTGACAAGACTGATATAGAACAATGGATTCAGCCACGCAAGAAGAAGGAGAGCGACAAGAGCAGGAGGGGATCTGAGAGGAAGAGGGGAGAGAGGAGAGATTTGCAGCGGTTTCCTCGCAACAAAGAAAGCAAGATATCAAGTCTACAAGGTGCAGCAGAATAAACAGTGCAGGTAATTACAATCCAGAGAGGCTATGGAGGGAAGGAGAGCATGTCCGGCCGAACCGCACGACACTGAACACTTTTTGGTAATCAAAGGTTTCACACAAGTTGGTACAACTTTGATTTAATACACAGCAAATTCCCTGGTGTTAATCAGTGTTGACTTTTCAGCGATAATTATTTGGAGTTGATTGGAGAGCTGTTTGCTCACTCACAGAGATAATATGGCTTTGGGGTGGCTGTTGAAACCTATCAGAAGTGCTAAATTAACACTGATGGGTATAAAATTATATAAACAGTGGCATGGTGTAGATCTTTACAGTCTCTCAGTTAAATAAGCTCTAATGATTCTGTGGTATAAAATGTATTGCTGTGAACAGAGAGATATTAAACTCTATACTATTCAAGGCTATTGCAAACTTCAAGCATGTCAGGCTAGTCCATTCACAAATAACGCAGGATCAGGCACAATCATTGTACTGGGATTATCACACAAGAGCCTGATCAAAAGTCATGTTAGAAAAACCAAAAGGCACAGTGATAGCAAAAATAGCATTCCTATCTATTATTTGGCCTGGAGGTCAGTGCTTTGGGTGAAAGAGCTTTAGAAACAGTAATATAAATTTTTATTCGCCTAAAGCGTCAGCTAGCATCTGGACATGTGTCATGAACATGTGTGGGCTCATGACACGGAGCACATGGCACTCTTTTCAGAACAGTGGGAGTCAGAGGAGCCGCAGGGCGACTCCATCATGGAGTCTCTGCCATGGAAATCGGGTGAGTCCAGTTCCAGGTGAGGATCCTGAAGCCCGTCCTGCAGAGCATCTTTGTAGTGGGACTGGGGAAGAAAACAGTTCCTTTTATTTGTCATTTTTCTTAATGAGTCTTCGCCATTAATAACAAAAAAATAGGCTGCACCGGCTGCTAAAAAATAACTCAGGAATGGAAGCCAAGGGACGGAGAGTGGGGAAATGAAGGGAAAAAAAAGATGGAAAAAGATGGTGGTAGAATCAAGATAAGCTATTGGGATGTAATTGAATCGATGTAATGTGATGACCCTCCGGATGGTTTGGAAGTTTAATGTAATATAATCCACCAGGTTTGAGGTTTCCTCCATCTCACCTTGTGAACAGACATCTCCTCCACCCGGCACTCCTCCATCGACTCCTCCAGAGAGTGGCCTGAGATCTCCATCTTGATACGATGGGAGCGAACTGACTTGACATCATCCTCATCCTCCCCCGCTACCAGTGGGAAGACCTGGGACAGAGGAGGGTGGTCGGGTAATGGAGCGTTGAAGCACATACAGTATAAATGCACTCTCAAC
Organism: Myripristis murdjan; assembly: GCF_902150065.1. Lineage (NCBI taxonomy): Eukaryota > Metazoa > Chordata > Actinopteri > Holocentriformes > Holocentridae > Myripristis > Myripristis murdjan. The sequence goes on from NC_043989.1 coordinate 20,881,761, forward strand.
AGCCCCTTTTAGGCTCGTTTTGCTGACTTAATCGTGCCATCATCTAATACAGCGTCACAAGGAGGTCTTGGCTGTAGCCTTACCAGCCCATCTTCGTCCCCTGTGGCCTCGGGGGCCGAAATGGTGGCCTTGCTGATGGCTTTGCTGATGGTCTGGGTCTCAAACTGGGGACACGCCGCCTGGGCGTTCCCATCCTTATCTCTCTTGCCCTTCAGCCAGTAGGTTTCAATCTCCACATTCCCCTAAAAGGTGGAGTTGAGAGAGGCAGAAAGTGGAACACAGAAAAAAAAATGAAGGGAGGGATTTGGGTTGTGAAATTCTACAGCCTTGATACATGCACACATTCCCTTTTAGCTCGCTGGAACAATCTCTAGCATGAAGGTGAGAGAAATGGCAGCTGACAGGGTGTCGACAGTCAAAATCCCTCAGTGAAAAACCGAGTCACTCCTGCTTCCTTAAGATTAACACCTGTAATGAGCTGCCTCGCATTGTTAGGAGACACTGGCATTATCATCCAATCTACAGACACAAAGTCAGATTCACTTACAACACAGACTGGCAACTCAACAAACAAAAAGAAACTGCCAGCTCCAAAGTGTGCTGGCTCCCCAGAGCTGAAACATGGCTGCATTCCTTTTAAAGATTCAGAAAAATCTTTTCTTAAACCACATAGTTGTGTTGTTACATTTTGTCTGAGGGGAATAAATAAAGTCGGAAGTCGGGTCAGACGTTATTTATTCAACTGGAATACACAAAAGACCCTCTAACACTGATCTGAAAATAACAGCAGCAATTAAAGCAACAATGTCGGGTCTCGGGTAGGTCACGCATGGTGGGCAACTCACATTTGTCTTCTTTTGAGTGGAGAGAACACAATATCTGTTCCAACTGTGAGTGAACCACCGAACGTGTGTAGCATATGATGATTAATTACTCATTGTTTCAGCAACAGGGAAGTTAATGGTGTGGGAGTGGTTGCCATTTTTATTTGGCAACCCCTGACCTTAATGGTGATGGTGCCCCTCCTTTCAAAAATAAAGTGACTTCCTTTCAGGTGCTCGTAGGTGGCGCTGCTGAGCTGGATGTGCATCTCCTGATGGGGACAGAGAGTGATTAGTGCTTATGTCAGGAAGCTGATGCATCACTTCACTTGAGGCTTCGCTGTTGTAATTCTCTCTCTCTCTCTCTCTTGATTTCTCTGTACCTTGCCGTTGCTCTCCATGGCAGATGCAGTGTGGACCGTGTCGCCGTGGAGACCGTACCGGGGCATCTTGTGGCCCACCACGCCCGCCACCACCATGCCAGAGTGGATCCCTGCAACCAGGCCAAAAGTCAATCCAATCGGTCATATATCCACAGATCCACATTAGGGCTGGGTGATATGGTTGAAATGATTATCACGATATTATTTTTACAGTATGAACATATATCACAAAATGACTAATGCATGGAATATCACACGATAAATAACCTATTTCTTATTAGTTATTACCTATTAAATAACTATTAATATTGAACCTAATGGTAATGTTAGGGGTGATGTTAAACAAAACCAAAATTTTCAAGTAATATTCCTTAAAATATTTCATGCCCAATTTTGCCAGCCTTTTAAAATGAATATTGCTTGCTTATCATCAGTTTAGACAGCAGAAATGTCACAATATCCCATGATATCCTAAAATCACAAATTATCGCCCTGCTCTAATCCACATGAGCCGCACTTACCAACACGAATCTGGATGTTGTTGCCGTTGGAGGGGTCTTTGAGGTGGTCTATGGAGCGCACCATGTCCAGAGCCATGTCGCAGATGTTATGGGCATGGTACTTGGTTTTTTCCGGAGCCCCAGCCACCACCATGTAGGCATCTCCGATGGTCTCAACCTGGAGACGGCAGGGACTGAATGGTTGTCAATTCAGAACTGATCTTAAATTCAACGTTTGTTCATCTTTGATGTTCAATCACAGCACCAGAAAATGCAGAGCAGCTCACAGTCTCTCACATACAGCATGTGTCTATTTTATGCAGAAGGAAAAAGCCCACACAAACCTTGAAGACGCGGTGCTTCTCGCTGAGCGTGTCAAAGAGGGTGTACATCGTGTTGAGCATGGACACCACCTGCATGGGAGTGATGTGGCTGCAAATGCGGGTGAATCCCACCACATCACTGAAGAGGATGGTCACATCAGGGAACACCTGGATATGAGGGAGGTGATGAGCTAGTGGACTTATTTTACCATGCAGCATCAGCACAGTGCCGTTTCACCCTGTATTATCTATACTGCTATGCACTGTCGGGGTGTCACTGTCACACAACTACAGTTTCATCCAGCTCTGAGGGGTTTTTTTTTAGCCCCTTTCACACTTGTATTCCTTAGCCCTTGACTAATCTAGACCCTGGGTTAAGGAATCACACTTTCAGTTGAAGCCCAGGGTTTAAGTCCTCAGAACAGTTGTAGCGACAAGGTGTAGTTGTAGTGACAATCCGTTGGGGTACCAAAAAGCCACTAATGAGCTGTAGCCACAGTAACCTCACTCTGACACAAATGACAGGAGATGTAATCCAGTTTAAAAAATATTTGCTGAAAAAAGATTGAGATTAAATTGTATCACATGGTAGAGAATCAGTATGCTGCTGTGCCAGCTACAGCTCTCTTCTCTTCAATATACATGCATTTTTTTGTACATTTGATACATTACCTTTGTCTTTAGCATTGACTAGAAATGATGAAATATGAATTTTAAATGGTAGTGAAATTAACTTATATTTTCACCATTGTGGCTTTAAAGATGGGGTATGCTAAATTAAGTTGAAAATGTGAAACAACTGGTAGCCCAAGGCTAACGGAGGTGTAATAGTGTTAATGAGGACCTTAGCCCAGGGCTAACTGTAATGTGAACAGGTCTTTGGGGTATGTTAACTGAGTGGTACTAACGGTAGTCTGAGAAATGGCTTCTTCTTAACTCTTGTTTTTGCAGATAAGCACTTTTTTGTTGTTTTTGGCACCTGTTTGCAATTATCTCAAATAGATCCAGTTTGCCCAGTGTAGACAGATGTGCATGAATGGCATGTGATGCTCTACTTTTGCTCTACACACTCTCTGATACTCCAGTGTCCAATTCTGACCTCGCAGGTATTCACAGCAGGCTCTCCTTTGCGCAGCCTCTTGGCCACAGGCTTGGGGATCATCCTGTACAGAAGGTCATCAGTCTTCTTCATCTCATAGTCCAGCATCTTCATGCTCTCCTCTAGCTTACTGGATTTCTTTTGCTCCTGCACTCACAAAGAAGAGGACATGGAGAAAAAAAAAATACCTTGATTTGTTTGTCTTCAATTCCTTTCACTTCAAGTCCACAAGCTGTGGAGTGTGTTCTGGGACTGAAAAGACTGAATGAAGAGGGACTTTGTGTGATACAGAAAAGACAAGTGTGCACTCAGTGTACCTGTATGAGAGCTCTCTTCAGCTCCTCTGACTGCTGTGTGCCTGCCAGCACCAAATCTCTGCTGGAGTCGTGCATACTCAGGTCATTGATGTACAGGCCTGTCTTAAACATAGCACTCAGACTCTCCATGCTGCGCACACACACACACACACACACACACACACACACAAAGAGAGAAAGTTGGCAAAACATGAAAGCCAGTAATTAAAAAATAAATAATTCCTCTTTTTTTTTTTTTTTTTTTTTTTTAAAGCATATAGACGATACAAGCAGCAGCATATACCATTTAACATTTCAGTAGCTGCATCAATACAGACATAACGGCACTTACTTGCAAAACAAAATGTTTTAGAGGAGGAGGGGAGATGTTTTTGTAATGTACTCTGTGGAAAACACTCTCAGTTGCAAATGGGCTCCCATTAGGCTCACAAGAGCTGCACTGTCTGATTACAAGCTAATTAGCAGCTCATTTCATGCATGGTAAGTGCTGTTAGGATGGGCCCCTGATTTGATTCATTGCCCAGCCTTCTATTTCCAGCCTTATTATTCAGTTTAGCTCAGGCTGCTTTTCAGAATGTTTTACTTTCAAGATGCAGTAGTAGATTTTAATGAAATGTGTGTGTTCCTTACACAGGGGTGCCGAGGAAGATGATGGACTCCCACTCGGGCATGTATCTCATTTGTCCTTTTAGTTTCAGACAGCGGCTGCCATCGCCCCAGCTTTCCATAGCGTTAGCACTATTACCATCTGAAACAAGGCCATCAAATAAAAAAAAAAAACATAGTATAAAACATTTAATCAGTTGTCATTGTACCAAAAAACAGGCAGGAATTCAATGTTGTAAAGTAGACGGTTACTGCCACTGTGTTCCCAGTGTCATCATCATGTTTTTAGTGGTTTAACAGTTTGTAAACGTGAGTTTCTTCAGTGATTTAATTTCATTCATAAGCCTGACTCTTCAGTGTCTCTATACTCAGGTGTTGGCCTATGTTTTTTCAATGAAAAGGAAATTACAACCTTTGTAATCATCTCCAATAATGGACTGGAAGGCCATGAGCTCCACATCTACGTCAGCAGAGCGGTTGGCGTTCTCATAGTCAGAGTCTGTGGTAAAGAGAGTAAAATATCAGGACTACAGAAAGTCATATCCACACACCCCCCCCACCCTCCATGACTACCAGGGCTGGGATCAGTTCCATTCAATTCAATCAATTCATGTTAAGTCAAGAAATCAGTTCATTCAAGTCGGATAGCAACTAGAAATCTCAAACTCCATCTATTCAGTTCATTTCTTTTAAATAAATTGCTCTCATACAAGAACATATTTTATGGCACGCTTGTTTGAAACTGAAAATGAATGTGTCTGTTGGAACTGACTGGAGTGAAATGGATTTGACCACAACCCAGTGACACCTAGCCCACCAGACACACACCCCTGTGAGTGTTTAAATGGCTCCCACTCTTACTCTGGACTCGGTTGTGGAGATTCCTCTCTCTCTTCACAGGCTCCTTGGACATGATCTCAAACAGGTTGTTGGGGTGCGAGATTATCTGTAAATAGATTCATACAGTGTTTTCAGAAATTTACTGTCTATAGTTGATCTTAGTTGTCTTTGTTGAACGGTGTGGCTTTAAAGAAACATTGTGACACTTTGGAATAATTAAGGGGACGTCTCACCATGTTCCAGGTGAACTCCACTAGGGGGCGAGCCAGCAGGAAGGCATCATTGATCTTCTTGCCATCCAGGTCAGGGAAGACCGTAGCCAGGCCTGAACCTACATTGTGCACCACCATGTCCTAGTAGAGAATCGGACAAAGAATCACAGTAACTCTGACTTTTTTTCCCCTCGTGTCTCAGGTGAGTCTGGGAATGCAACTCACAACCAGTGATTGGAAGGTTACTATTCAAACGTAATAGGTTACAGATTACTAGTTACCATGTTAAAGTATAAGAAGTAATGTAACTGAAAAAAGGAAGAATAGGAGAAGGCTACAGCGTGTCAACATTTCATTTAAAAAAGGTTCATTTCATGACACAAGAAGGTGCTCATCGGACTTACGGGGAGATATTTCCAGGAGGAAGTCCAAAAATTTCAAGGCAGCTCTTCTTGTACATTAAAAAGCCTTTATTTGAGGTGGCTTATATGATTAAAAAAGCTTCAACATGTAAGCCACCTCAAATAAAGGCTTTTTAATATACAAGAAGAGCTGCCTCGGAAGTAATGTAACTGATTACATTTGATTATTTTTTGATTACTCTTTCAACATGTTTTAAACTGGGCAATAAAACTGAAAAGTCCTAAAAACATACATTTAGGCAGTGTAATCCTCACAACAGCACTCAACACTGACCGTCAGGCTTTTGTTAAAAGTTCTTCAACAGAACTAGAATTAAGATCAGAGTGTTTTGATTTCTAAACACAACCACTAACACAAATGTAGGTCACACACAACAAACCAT